>NW_011913916.1:0-2512 GCF_000151845.1 Pteropus vampyrus | reverse complement strand
AACCGAGTTTCTCAGAACTTAACTGAACTGCAGGCCCACATTGCAGTCCTTTCATAAAATGAAGCTGCAGGGTGCCTTGAACAGGCCCCAGACTCTTGCCTTCCTGAATTTGTTCCTCCATAAAAATAATACTCAAAATTATATTTAATAACTGCATTCACATGAAGATGAGTATATTAATAATATATATTAAACATTTTTTGAACTAAAATATTGCACCACAGCACTGTGCCTAGTTAGCCATGCTCATGCCACAAGAGTAAATAATCATCAGTTCCAACTGTTATTCTTTAAAGCACTGTCCACCTGCTCTTATCTCTGGATTATCTTGAGAAAAAACTCTGGAGGAGTTTCTGTAACGGCCTCTTGAAACTCCAGATGAAACTGTATATACCTATTTCCTATATTTGAAGATAAAAAAAATACCTAGTTAGTGTTTATTGAGGCAAATGGAACTGAAAGGGGAAGTTTCAGGAGGTTAGAAGATACTAGAAGGAGAGGAAAAAAAGATTGGCAGAGAAATTAAAAGGTTCTTTAGAACCCAGAACATGCAGAAGTAGCAGTCAAGTGGATTGAGAACAAGTCTTCCAAATGGTCTAAACATTTCCAAGTTTTAAATGTCTTAAATACATATGTATATGTATATGTATTTGTATATGTATACATGCATGCATGTGTGTATATGTGTGTGCATATATATACATATTTACATATATATATGTAATTTTGTCAGAAAACCTCAAGGAACAGATCCAGATATCCATTTGTAACAACAAAAAAAAAGATTCTTTTTCACTGCCCACGAGAAAATACACCTCACCACTTTATCTACTGCCCACTAAGCAGCACCCCCCCCCCCAAAGATTTTTCTTTCTAAAGAGTGTATTTTATAAATAGTACAGTACAGAAAATCAAAATTGAGCTACAAGGTGACTCGGGTAAGGCCAAGAAAAGGCTCAATGCCTTTTGACCTTCAGGGACAAACCTGTCGTACAACCACTCAAAGTATAGCACCATCAGCCTCACCTGGGACTCTTGTTAGAAATTCTTACCTTGGGTTCCACCTCAGACCTCCTGAATCAGAATCTTCATGTAAACAAGATCCCCAGATGAAAGGTAATTCCTAACAGAGTTTGAGAAGCACTGCCGTAGTAGAGTCATGTGAACCAATGTTCTCAATAACCAGAGAGAGAGAACTGACCATTGATAAAGTCTGACCCAAAGAAGTAGTGTCCTCAGCCACTATGACAGATGTGCCTGAGGAGCCATGTCATACTTATCATTTTTGATACACAGTAGGCAATCATTGTCCCTCATTCTACCAGGAAGTTGGCATGGCATGACTCTTGGAGTAGTAGCACTAGCTGACCTAATACAATCTGCAAATTTCAGTATTTTAGGCATTGTATTAAACTTAAGAGAATATGAACATAATACCAACAGAAAGTCTTAATTTTATTTTCGTTCTTTTGCTGACAACAAAACTTATGAGGCTTTTCTCCATGTATTGTGTTTATAGTTTCTTTTACATTAAATTATAGGGAGCAATAAAAATGGGATACAAGGGAGAGATGTTACCATTCCTGCCTGAACTTAATTCTAAATGACTGAAAAATAGAAAGTCTATATCATGTATTTCTACTCGCCGAGACTCTTCCCCCAAAAAAAGGATGTTAGAAGTTTACTTTTTTAGAGTTGTCATTTAAGATCTCATTGATCATAATAAAGATAATATAAAAACAGGAGCATCTTATATATACCAGGCTCTGCAATGGGCACTTTTTGAGACAATCTCACTTAATCTTCACAACAGTTCCATAAGGATTATTATTCTCACTTGGTAGAGGAGAAAACTGAGGCTCATTTAATTAAACTATGTGGCAGATGCAAGTATATGTGAGGGCAATGCAAGGTTACACAATTCGAAAACCAAGTCCTTGTTAATATAACACACTATCCCCCTCCCCCCCAAAAAATAATAAACTCAAGATCAATACATTAGCTTGAGAAACAGGCATTTTTACATATTCATTCATTGCACTGATATGTGTTTGTTTATCGATTGTCTATTCTGTACTAACCACTGCACTAGGCATTGAAGATCCAGTTATGAACCAGACAGACAAAGGCCATCTAGATCCCTTCAGGAGTTTACATGTGCATTAATAGCTCCTTAAGGATGCCCAGGTGTTACTACTTCCTAGAACTTAATGAATTTGCAGAGTCAAAAATAGCTCCTTCATAAATCATTCTCAATCTAATAATTCACTGCTTACAAAAGTTGACATTTGGTGCTAGGATCAATCGCGTATGTTTCATCAGACTGCTGGGAAGGTAATAGGAAGACAAGGATGAAGAGGTGTTAAGAAGGTCTGGATATAGGGAAACTGTAGAAGGGAAAAGCAGGGTCAAAGTATGAAAAAGTCTCGTTTGGGCTGCGTGGAGGAATTTAGACTATTGGCCAACCACATTATTAAAGATCCTTAGGCTTTAACAGTTTTTCCGTAATAAA
>NW_011913915.1:0-2615 GCF_000151845.1 Pteropus vampyrus | reverse complement strand
GAGAAAGGTGCGGAGCGGTCAGCAAGGCCCAGAGCGCTCGGCGCTGTGCAGGAAGGGCGCGGCCGGAGGGAGAGACAGGGCCGCGCACGTACTTCTCATTCTTCCAGAGCTTCTCAATGCGGAAGATGTCGAGCTTATCTCTGTTGATGTGAGACAGCAGTCGATAGGACTGACGGACGGGGTGGCCATCAGGGGTGCGCCGACTGTCCCTCATGAGATACACGCAGTCGCCTGGGAAGGCAGAGAACACGGGAGGAGGTTAGAAGGGGTCCTGCGTGAGTTGTCAGGCCCCACCGATCTGACCCAAGGTCTTCGCAGCAGGAATGTAAATCTACGACGGCAAGGACAGCGCTCCTGCCGGCCGCCTAGCGGACATGCTGAGCGCCTCCAGACTGTGACAATAACACGAGGTGGGGCGTCCACCTCGTGGAATCCTGGATGTCCTTCCCAGTCTTAAAATTCGCTTTCTAACACCCTGGGCTCTCCAAATCAGTTTCATTTGGTGGAAGAGAAAGGCACGTAGGACTGAGGACCAAAGGATAGAAAATCCTTTATTCTGTCGCTCTTACGGAGACAGTAAACGCTATGCGGGCAGCAGATACCGCCCGCCCCTCAGCGAGTCAGCCGTGACGCGCAGGGCGAGCCCTGTGCACGCACCTTGACGCAGCAGCAGGTCATCTCGCAGCAGACAGATGAAGTAGACGCAGCCGGGCTGGGCGTAGTGGGGCCGCGGGATCATGGGCACCTCCTGAGGGGAGCAGAAAGCCAGTGGGGCCGGGCCGGGGCCACATGGCCCGCCCGCTGCTTGCTATTCAAGGGGACGAGAACCGAGACCGTGAATTGACGGCCGGTGCCGACGGACGGTGAGCCATGCTGACACCACAGGTATAAAAAAGATGAAAGCGCCTGGCCTTTAACACTTGGGAAAGTGAGGGCAGAGGAGAAAATGGACAGGCCGAGGGCCCCGGACCGAAGGCGACGACGCTAGCTGTGCAGCTGCTCTGTGCCGCCTGGAGGGCGTGCGAAACGCGTGAAGGGGACTTCGTCGCCATGACTGGGGAGGCTCTAGCTCTGGTACCCAAGGGCCGGGGAGACGGCGCTCTGCAGCCTGTCTCTCGAGACATGGAGCTGTCCACTTGGAAAATGCTGCCTGGACAGTGACGGCGGCGACGTGCCCGACACCACATGCGTAAACGGGGCAGAGCCGAGATAAAAGCCCATTTGACACCATGGGCGAGTCACAAAGCCGCCGACCCTCCCGGAAAGCAGCCCCACCCTGAGTCCAGTGCTCTTTTCGCCCAAATGCCGAAGAAGTCAGGAGGGCCGCAGGGGCTGCTTCGCACACGGGGCCAGTGGCGTTTACAGAAAGCCTGGCTGCGTGTGGCGCACCGCCGCACCCACGGATCCGAGTGTTTCACTGTCCCTCGGACCACGCCCCTGAGAAAGGGCAGGGGGAGACACGACCCTCCATGCAGTGCTGAGAAACTGAGGCGGGGGAGGGGGCGCCGAGTGACTCATCGAGGGCACCCGGAGCATCGGGAGCGGGGCGGAGGGGACGGCACGGGCCGCATCGCCTGCTCGTCCATCGGGGCGTCGCGGGAGGGCGGCTTACCCGGTCCACAGGCCGGGGCTCGCAGCGCTCACAGAGGTAGTGCTCCACGTCCGCGTGCACGCCCATGCAGTCACAGTGCTGCCACACCTGCGGGAAAGGCGAGTGTGCAGCTGGGCGCCTTGGACCTACTGACGCACGTCCCGGCGGCCGGGACTACAGACGAGCGGAGGACAGGGCAAGCGGCAACGAGCCAAGGGACGAGCGCGCGCGTGACAAATCCGAAATGGAAAACGGGAAGGGGAAGGACCTGTCTGGACACACGCACAGACACGGCGTCACAGTACACAGATCCGGGCAAAGGAAGTGTGGAGTCAGACAGAGAACTGCAGGATGCGCGAGCGAGGCATCGGGTGTGCTCTCACTCAACGACACACGTCAGTGACACGGCGACCACCAGAGCCTTCGGCGCTCCGTTTCTGCTCACTCTCACCTAGTCACGTCCTCCCAACCATCCTGTGTGCAGCTCCCTTTTCGAGTCAGGTAACGCGTTCAGAGACACCCGGTGGGGCTGCTAGGGCTCTGCCCGGGCCGCCCGCCCCCGCCCCCGGAGCTCTCTGCCTTGCACCCCCGGACCGGTGCGGTCCAGAGCGCCGGTCCTCACATGCCTGTCGGCTAGCGCACCGGCCTGCATCCTAGCATTCTTCTGACCCGGGCTGCGTGAGCCACGAGCAGCGGAGAGCGGGCAGAAAGAATGGGAGGTAGGAAAAGAAGGGAAGGAGGCTTCTGGTCGAGATGGCGCAGCCGGGAACGCTGCGCTTGCCTCTTTCCACAACCACGTCAAAATTAAATCTACAGCACAGACATCATTGGGTGTCGCCTCAAGTCTAGTTGAACAGAAGTCCTGCAGCTGAGGACACACAGAAGAGGCCACCATGAGACTGTAAGACACACAGCCCAAAGCAAAGCCAAACAATCTCAAGGTTTTTGAGACGGCCTCCGAAGAAAACATGACGACAAGCGATGCACCGAGAACACTGAATACTGACAGTCCGCCTGTGGTCCT
>NW_011913914.1:0-1245 GCF_000151845.1 Pteropus vampyrus | reverse complement strand
GATAAAATTATTTATTTTTTATTATTTTTTTAAATTTATTTTTTATGGTGACATTCTTAATGAAATCCAGTAAGTTTCAGGTGTACAATTTAACAGGAAGGCATATATATATATATAGTTTTGTGTGTTCATCTTCCATAGTTAGATTCCTTTCTGTCTATGATAAAATTAAATTAGAAACCAATAATTAAAAGGTGACTAGAAAAATTCTTCATGTTTGGAAATTTAAAAACACATTTCTGACTCCAGAATAAATATTTATGGAAATTGGATAAATATGTATAACTCAAATATGAAAACGATATGCAAATAATCTGTAAGATATAGATAAAGGGATACCTAAAGAGAAATTTATTGCCTTACATAGTTACATTATACAAAATATAATACTAAACAATTAAATGAGAAAATCAATAGAAGTTATAAAATAATATGGAAATAATACATGCAAAGAAAATGAAAAGACAGAATAATATAATAAAGAATAGAAAATAAACACATAATCAAAGTACTTCCATCAAACATTTAGAGTTATGTAATTTCAATCTTATATACTTTCCAGGAAGAAACAAATAAACAGCCACTCTCAAATTACTTTTATTGAGATATGCAACTTTGACATTTAATTTATGCAAGAATGCTTACCAATAAACCAAATCCCCAATAAATAAAATAATAATACACTATAACTAAGCTTGGATTATCTCAAAATTGTATTGCATTATTGATGTCATATTTGAGAATCAGTTAATAGAATTTTCAATAATTAGTTTTAAAGAAAGGAAATCATAGGATCATATCAATAGCTATAGAAAAACTATTCAGTATATTTTACTATATATTCATGCTAAAAACAAAAAGCAAATAGGAAGTATAATTAAAACATCTCTGATAAAAGTCATCTCACAATCTCACAAGAGCTAACAACTGTAAAATTTTGAAATTACATTTAAGTCAAAAAGAAGGCATAACGGTTCTTCAATGTCAAAATATATATATGCATTTTCAATATATAAAATATATATTTAACATGATTAAAACCATGATGCATTGTACAGATGTAAGCTAAAAAGCTATCATGATACAGTAGTTGTTAATGTCTTTACATGAGAAAATCTCAAATACTATAGCATCATAACTTGTGTATTGGGTCAGTGGTTTAAAAGAAAGTCAAGTGACAAAAGAATAATCAAATACCCATGTAACACTAAGAAATGTTTTCATGTGGAGGAACAGGGGTGAAGA
>NW_011913913.1:0-1355 GCF_000151845.1 Pteropus vampyrus | reverse complement strand
AACAAGAGACAAGATCTAAATATCTAAATAAAGAGATAACTAAAGGTATTATATAATAAAAGTATTTGTCATGATACTCAGTAGAACAACAATATGCACCTTCCTAAATATCACAGAATGAGAAAGAAAAAATAGTCCATATAATGAAAAACCTATTTGGTATATATAACATCTGTATTTATGTAATGTATGAAATATAAAGTAATATGACAAACCGGGACCAAATAAATATAGTCATATATGTAAATGGACTCGAATCATCTATAAAGAAAAATTTTTAGATGGGTTTTAAAGAATCCAATTCAGAGCTATATAAAGAAACATACAAAAAAGCGTCAGGGGTGATTATGGAGGAAAATTGATTTAAAAAATTGTGGTAGATTTATAGAATGGAGTACTACTCAACAATAAAAAGGGAATGAATTACTGATACAGGCACCAACTTGGGCGAATCTCACTACAAGGCTTAGGAATCTCAAAAACATACTGAGTGGAAGAAGTTGGAGGAGTTTATACCGTATGATCCCATTTCCGTCGAGTGCTCAGACAGGCAAAATTCACCTAGGATGAAAGAAGGCGGGTGAGGGGTCGTCCCAGGGGATGGCAAGGGGGTTGGCTGGGGAGAGACAGGAGCGACTTCCCGCATCAGGAAAATATTCTCTATCTAGATGGGGTGTAGTTTACACAGGTGTATACATTCGTCAAAAGCCAACAAAAGGTATACTCACCACATGTACAATTCACTCTGGGCAAATTATACCCCAATTTAAAAGAAGGGAAGCATTGCCATGTTTGCCCTGAATTCCTTGGCGGCCCTGGCAGAGTAGGCCAGCCACCCAAACAGCACGTCCGGCCACCTCTACCTTCTGACTGTGGTGACTTGTCCCCAGGGCTCTGGGTGATTTGGCCTCGGGAACACCGGCCCTGAGACGGTCATTGAGGGGACACAAAAGTCATCGAGGGGCCTCGCCCTTGTCAGCTGAAGCAGGTGGGGAGAGACAAGGTCGGGCAGGCTGTGTCTCCCTGAGAAGCCATGGCCTCTGCTTGGGCAATTGCTGCCTCTCTTCCACGGGCCTCGATGGGCAAGGGGACAGGGAGGAAAGTCGAAACAAAAGGGATTAGTCACGTCTCCATCTTCTTGTTCTGCTTTTTATAGAAGCTTGAGGAGCTGGGAGGGGAAGCGGTTAGCTGGGCACTGGGTTGAAGAGGCAGATTTCCCAGATGGAGCCGGTGGGGAGACGCGCCCAGGGAGGGGAAGGCGGGGGAGAGAGGCTTTCCGGAGAGCACAAGCCCCCTGCATTAGCACCGGCAGGGGAGCCATCTGCCATTGTGCCCCGGCCTTCAGCCCACTGCAC
>NW_011913912.1:0-1951 GCF_000151845.1 Pteropus vampyrus | reverse complement strand
GTTTCTCCCCTGCCCCTGGAAATGCACGCACTGTATTTGAAGTGATATATTTCAGAGCAAACAGCAAAAAAGTACTAGATTCTGTCCTATCAGGAGAAACGTAACCGATGTGTCCCATCGTGATGATGCTAACTTTAGTATGCTTTCTAAGGAAAGGGATTTGGGGGTCTTGATTTTTCATCTGCCAAATGGAAAACTTTCCTTTCCCATCGCCTTCCACCAGGGATTGCTGATCTGAAGGTCAGTGTATTTAATGCTTGATTGTCATAATAAAGCAGTTCCCAGCAGAGGTCTATTCATATTGTTCCAGAATAGACCAGGATTACCTACTTTTTCATACAACTGCTGTTCTGACCTTCAACTTTTCGTAATAAATAAATGCTGAGAGCTTAGAATGTGCTTTTAAGAAATGTTTGAATAATCTTACACAGGAATAATCAAAAACAAAGTTTGTCACTCTTAATTCAAGAGTGAAGATATTTCTTTTCATTAATATGTATTTTTACTGTCCACCAACCAATATCATAATAAGTGAATCTAACTCAGCTGTAGTTTTTAAAATATATTGTTAACTTTTTAAAATTATTAATTTTGAAATACTTCCAGACTTCTGAGAAAGTTGTGACAAAATAGTATGAATTCCCATATACTCTTCTTCCAGCCTCTATAAAATTTAACATCTTATATAACCACAGTACCATTTTCTAAACAAGAAATTAACTTAACAGAGTACGACTAAGTAGTACACAGCCCTTATTCGAATTTTGTAATGTCCTTCCAATGTACTTTTTCTGCTCAGGATCTAATTCAATATCCCACATTGTATTTAGTTTTCATAGTTCATTAGTTTTCAATCTGGCACCAGCACCAGTCCAAAGTTTTTCTTTGTTGTTTTTGTTTTTGTTTCTGTCTTCGTTTTGACTCTTTGAGTAGTACTAGCCAGTTGCTTTGTAGAATGTTGCTCAATTTTGCTTGTCTGATATTTCCTCATGATTACATTCAGGTTACATATTTTTGGCAAGAATATCACAGAGGTGACATTCGTGCCCATTTCAGTGCATCCTATCAGGAGGAACATAACCGATGTGTCCCATCACAGTGATGCTAACTTTGATCATTTAGTTAAGGTGGCCAGGTTTCACCACTGTAAAGTTACCTTTCTCCCCTTTGAAATTAATAAGCATCTAATGAGGAGATCCTTTAAAACTATGTAAATATTCTGCTTTTCATGACACTTTTGCTCATTCATTTTTAGCATCCATGATCTCTGCTTGAAATAATTATTTCCGTTGCATTTGTCAAATGATGATTTTCTATTTTCTTTATTCCTTCTACATTTATGAATTGGGATAGTACTACAGGGAAGAGTTTATTTTTATTCACTTATTTATTTACTTATTAAATTATGAATTTGCCTTGACTCTCTGAGACCATCACTTAGAAATGGTTAGTTAATGAGAGTTAACGCAGTGACCTTTGGGCACCATGCTCTCCACCCCACTCCACAAGAACTGCTCCCTTCGATCATCCTATCAGTGCAGTTGATTTTTTTTTTTTTTTTGAGTCTGGAATAAAGCTCATGTGGCTTTGTGGAGAGGATCTAGGGAACATCTCACATGAATCTGTTTGCATCCACTGATCTATATCAGGGCTGAACATATTGCCAAGAAAAAGACTTTGAACTCTGTAAAGGCATGTACAATATGTGTGAGGGGCTGGCATGGTTTTCAGTAGGGCCAGAGTTTGAGAGTGAACAATGTGAGGCATGAGAACAATGGAACATCCTTATAAAAAAAAAGAAGGAGCTTGGTTCTGCAAGTCAGACCCAGAAACAGAGCATGATCTTCAGAAGATGTGGTGAGTTTAGACCACTGCTATAGAATTTTCCTCTGCACAGACCTCTGGCAGTAGGCATGACCTTTGGTAAAGCTCTGTAGTATATTTAAAAAAA
>NW_011913911.1:0-2548 GCF_000151845.1 Pteropus vampyrus | reverse complement strand
AGTCATTTGGCTCCAGAAACTTATTAAGCTGTTAAACTCCTCCCATACTCTTTCGGTCATCAGAATTTTTGTGATAAAGATTTATTATTTTTTTTAACTATAAATTGTGAACCATTGCAACTAATGATTAGGTTGAATGTGAATTTATATCCAAGTTATAAATTCCCCAAAACATGTTTCATTTTAATTGCTAAGGCAGTTTTAACTCTAATAGATTAAATAGCCTCTGCAATAAAGCTCTGTTTACTTCTATTAAGGATTTTTTTGGGATGGGGGGGGTGGGGTGGTGCAAAACAATCCAGGTGCAGTGAATTCTCTTAAGAAGCAAAAGAGTTTCTGAAATACATGCTACTGCAAAGCAGTACACCAGTGTTGCATGGTGATGTGACAAGCACCACATTTCTCTTCTGGAGGGATTTTTTTCTCCTGTAAACTCCTCTCCTTAGATCATGGCTGTAATTCTTTCACAAAATGTAGTTTGCAATTTCTGAAGAGTCAAACACTCCTTTTCTCCCCACCACAATCACAAGTTCAGGCTGAATATCGAATGAAAATAGAACTCGAGAGGCAGGCTTTGTTTGTAGCATGTTGTTTCTACTAAGGGTTGCCCCCTACCCACGCTTCATCCTAGTGCTCCCACTGAAGTATACATGTTATGTTTTAACAGATGGGCGGGCTGGCGGCTGCTGGGCTATAAAACAAAAACGCAGAATCTGCACAGAGTGGTATTGAACTGAATGCTCGTAAAGTTCATGGACATACACTGACCCAGACAGACCAGGCAGATCCAGACATGCTTACACACACTCATCATACACCCCACAGATCAGAGAGTCCATCTCTGCATCCAAGGGAAGTCCAAGGCTGTTTCCTTCTCCATATATTTCTACTTCATTCACCTATCAATTTCATACCCAAGCACATTGATGAACACATACATACATGCACGTGTACCTATGCATATGTGCAGATATAGCTATATATCTCAACGTTTCTAATTATTTTCAAAGATCGAAATATTCCCAAATTCTGTAGCTGTCTCCATCTAGTACTCAATAAGCTCTCATTCACATCAAATAAGAATTACAAGATTGTATTCAATTCTATTTAGTCTACACATATTAAAAAAACACATGTATGTAACTGCCCTCAGAAAAACTAGCTGCTTTTACCCCTTATCATTAAGATTAAGAAAAAAAAAAAAAATCTATCCCAGACTGAGTCACAAACGAAGTGTCAGGTTGAACCTTAAATCCTGTTGTCAGTTCCTGTCACAACTTCATCACTTAAACACACAGATGCTCAAGCAAACACCAACAGACCAGCCTGGTGGTCTATTTCACGGTCTAGTCTTGGATTCTCCCGGGCTCTGGGCACTGGGACAGACAGTAGCTCCCCACTGGTTCTAACGACACACCTTGCCGGTGATGTGGATGGAGGTCCAAGCACCTCACGAGGGATGCGGATTCAAGTGCTAATAGAAAGTAATTACTTTACAAAGTTTAATATCCGTGCTTCAATTCCTTTCAATAACTGCAAAGCACCGAAGCCCCAGCTAACAGAACCTGGCTGGTCAGTTAAGTTCTCTGATCGCTGAAGACCCACCGAAACGCGACGATCGCTGGCTCAGGCTACAGATCGGACTCGGACGCTGGTTATCTTACCGCACCGCCCCCAGCGCGGGTTAATTTTTCAGGAGCCCGATCGCAAGCCACCTAGGAACTGCTGTTCCTACACTACTGGGCACAGGGGCCACCCCAGAGAGCGAGTCGCCGCCACAGAAAGCCGGGGGACGCGTCCCTGGGCCCCACCTAATGATGGCAATTACAATACACCAAGTTAGTGTGAACGCAGAGTCGCGTCCCGGGCCGAGTTGCGACGCTATGAAACAAGAAGTTCAGGAGTAGAAATTCTGGCAAAGAATAAATTCCGTCCAGCCCTGACTTCCCCACAGCTGCCACTCTCGGACAGAAGGACCGACGCGCACCCGGACGCGTCCAGTCCTCGGGCTCGCGGAACGGCGCCGAGACGAGCCGCTCGCCCTGCGCGCCGCCACTCACCCTCCTCTCCGAGTCTGGATCGCCAGTCGACGTTTCGGCTCCGGGTCCTGAATCCCAAGTTGCCCCCAAACGGCGAATGCTCTTGCCCTAGCAGACCCGGGCACATTGGTTAAGCAGGCACCTCAGAGGGAATACGACAAGCCCGGCGGCCGCCCCGGCTTAGCAGCCGCCGGGAGCGCTCCGACAATTCACGGACCTGCTCAGCGAATGAGGCAGACCGCGGGGCTGAGGAGACCCGGCTACCGAGGGAGGGGAGGCGGGGCCGGAGGGCGGGCGGGGCGGGGCGGTTCATCTGTGACTGGCGGAGCCCGCAGCCAACCGCGGTGGGGTCAGGTGCGGCCTCGGGCGGTACCGAGCTCCGGGCTCCGCCCCGTCGCCGCGGCCCAATCACCGCAGCCGAGGGCTGGCGAAGAGACGCGCGGGCGGCGGTCGAGTTGGCTGCGGTGAGCAACAGGGGCTGAGGGCCCGCGCTGTGTGTGCGGCTGCGG
>NW_011913910.1:0-1881 GCF_000151845.1 Pteropus vampyrus | reverse complement strand
ATTATTATTAATTGCCTAGAACTGAGAATTAAACTCCGAGTTAGGTACTTTCATTTGTCCTACAAAATATATGATTATTTGGCCAACTTGTCTATCACGAGGGGAAAAGGCCAAGGGCAATCATTCATGGTGACATTCTGAGTTTCAGCTAGCTCTGGCCATGTGTGATAATGAGTCCAGAAACTACTGACTATAATTCTAAGTTTATAAAAAATAACAGAACATAGTAGAGAGCAAAATATCCAGATTACGCAATGGGAAAGCCTATGAAATTCATCTACTGCAAGGAAATTTCAGTAAATTAGTTTGTTGCTACCAATGGAATAAGAAAAATATGATTCAAATGAATAGGCCTAGAATTAGATTTAAGCTAAAGATAAAAATGATAAGGGTGGCAAGAAGAATGAAAACACAGTAGAGGTATGTAACAATAGAGGTATGAAATTCATCAATGACACAAAGAAATACCTGAATAAGTAAAAAAATCAACAAAGGAATGCAATAATAATGTGAAAGGAGAGAAGATATCTGAGGACCAAATAAATAAAAAAAATATATAATCTTCTAAAGCTATAGAAACACTGAAGGAAGTCACCATGTTTCAGGCAAAAAAATGAATTGAAAGTCAGACCTACATATATCTCGTAAAAATGTCTGATGCACAGGTAAATTAAAATCTTACTAACAGCAAGTAAAAATAAAACAAGATACCTACATAAAATAAAACCTTTAACCTCAAGATAATCATGCTAAGCGAAATAAGCCAGATAGGAAAAGTTGAAAATCATATGATATCAAGTATATGTGGGATATAAACCTAAAAGCAGCAAGGGAACAGAACAAACAGAGATTCATGGACACAGACAATGGACTAGTGGTTACCAGAGGATAAGGGGTGGGGGATGAGGGGGTACGTAGATGGTTAAAGGGGGTCAAATATAGTGGGGTAGGGGTAGGGTGAAGTGGGTAAAGGGGGTCAAATATGTGGTAGCTTAAGGAAACTGGACTTTGAGTGGTAAACGCACAATATATAGATGTCAAATTATGATGTACACGTGAAAATTATATAATTGTATTAACCAATGTTACCCCAATAAACTTAATAAAACATAAATAAAACCTTTAAACATTCTCATTTCTAAACATGAAAAATGATAATAAATTTGTTGCAATTGAACAATAAAACTTTAAATGTGCCAGAAAAGAAATGCTGTAATATAAAAATGCAAATAATTAAAAATTTTTATAACTAGAATATTAGGTGTCTTTGCAAAGATCAAACAGACAAACTAGTATCTCAAAGCAATTGAGAAGTTGTGTCTGTAAGTTGGTGTGTACAATATGAAAGGGAGGGGAGAAGAAAGAGAGAGGAAAGAAGAAAAAGAAACGGGAGAGCAGAGGAGGGATAATACAATTATATAAGTGCACAAAAATTTAAAGAATCAAAATAAGCATTTAATAAATCAGATTTAAAAGAAAAACAATAAGATAATATTATATGCAATGTTATATAATACTTTTTATATCCTATATCAAATAAACTACCAAGCTACATTAAAACTGTTAGAAAGCTTAAATACAGAAACGGGGGGCGGGGGGGTACATTAAAGTCTTCAAAAAATGAGTAACCCCTGTTTAAATTTTTCAGATCATAGAGAAGAAAAGTTTCCAAATATTTTTCATAAAACCGGCATTACAAGGATTCCAAAACTTGACAAAGGATTCAACGAATTTTTTAAAATATATATTATCACTGAATAAAATATTTATTAATCAAGATGACTGAAAATTAAAATCCATGACCATTTGGCATTTATTCTAGAAATTAATGAAAATCTAATAGTAGGATATCTATCAATAAAATTTACCATTAATTCATTC
>NW_011913909.1:0-2759 GCF_000151845.1 Pteropus vampyrus | reverse complement strand
TTGTTACCAGTTATTTTAAAAATGTTTTATATTTTTTAGAGCCCATTAGGTTATTAATGAGCTCCTCCCTGAAGCCCCTCTTGAGTTAAGATAGCATTATCTCTCCTATGAATGAGAGGACAAAGAGGAGAATGTTGTTGATGGTCATATTAGAAAACCACTAAGCCCTCCAATCTCGTCTGCATTACCTGGGCACTTAGCAATGCCGAAACAAGCACTGGACTGGCAGATAAAACCTGGCTTTGACTTTGGGCAAGTCACTAACCTCTTCGAATCTCTGTTCTGTCTTCCTTTTACAAAGTGAGGATGGTAACTTTTTTCCCTACCTACCTCACAGGTAGGTGAACACCAAGAGATAATATATATAAAATTCTCCTATAAACTAGAGCACTTTAAAGATGTAAGGTATCATCTACAGCTCTTTTTCAAGTGGTGCATCTTTGCTATCCTCTCTTTTTCAAGAGTATTGCATTTTTGCTATGCTCTCTTGCTTTCATTTCTCCCAATAGAAACCAAACATCTCTTCAGAGTTCTCTAACTTTATCTGCAAAACTTGACAGGGTTTTTTGGGGGGATGGGGAAATAGTTTACAGTTCTGTTTCCTTCTCTTGTCAAGCACCAGATGCGAAACTGTTTTCTTTAGAGGGGACTTAGACCAAAGAAAAACATTGATTGGTATTCCACTCATCAAATAGGAATTGGCAGCGTGCAAATTATTTAGAGCAGTGTCTATAAGGATCTATTTGTAGGAGGGGTAGGAGGGATGAAATGCTATACTTTATCATCCCATATTCTCTTCTCTTACTGTTTCTGCCTCCACTCATTTTGAATGACTTGCAAGGATCTAAGAGGGGGAAACAGTTGTACTCATAGGAGTGGCTTCTATTACAGACTGCTAAAGCAATAGCAAAAAGTATTACTTTTTTCAGTTTGTGGAGTTTGGTGGTCAGCAAAAGATTTATTTGCATTTGGAAAAAAGTGTAATGTTGTTATTGTCACACAAGTTGAATGCCATTTTCTCAGCTCCGTGAACTGAGAATACCAATTTCAGAAGAAAGCTAATTTTTTTTTTCTTAAAGGGAGGAACTTGTGTCTACTACTGTACCACTTTTAATGGATAGTATTAGTTTTTATTTTCATCTTTTAAAATTAACTGTCCTCTTTAATTTCACCTATTTGGTTTTATCCAAATAGTGTAACTTTCATATGTTTAAAAGACACCAGGTCTTTTTAAGTATTTTGTTCCATCGGAGTTATTTGGTAATCGGATATTACATCTGCCTAGGTTATTTATCGTATCAACTTTGTTTCAGATACCTGTTCTAGCACATTTTCAACTGAAATGCTTAAATAGCTCTCTTCAGCATCTTTTTTCTTGCATGTAACTGAATCACTTAGCAGGGTTGTAGCAAAGCTAGATCGAAGCCAGTTTTGCACTTCATGAGAGAGACCCTGGATTTATGGGCGGGGACCTGGGTGCTGTCTTAGCGATTTAACAAATCTGCTTCCTCATCTATAAGTGGACATTATCTCCTCTCCCCTTTCTAAAATGAATGTTCATTCAGTCATACTAGATAACATGTATAAAGTGCTTTGACATATAAAATGTGCAAGTTAAATAATCCTGCTCAACTTGTTAAACTACATACACATCATAAGCATTTCACTTGAGTATTCTAGGCAATTAGTGTTATCTTTCTCACAATTTATATGGCATCTTGAAGAGGGCAGTGCACTTAGTTTAAACTGGATGCTGAGTCAAAAACAAAATGGGATCGTCAGTCCATTTCCATTCCTCTAGGCTTCAAGCCAGTTTCAAAAAGCTCCAGAAATCTTTGGAGAGGCCCAACCCTTCTAAGTAAGTGAAAAGCATGTATCCTAGGGCTCATAAGTCAAAAGCAAAACAAGAAAAGACTGACTTTGTAAATGCTGAAAATTGCCCTTTCTTTACACCAGTTTTCTAAGTTATCTGGATTTAGGCAGCCCTTTTGCAAGGAAAACTAAAGCTACTGGAAATTTGCTCCTTGAAACTGTCAGAACAGAATCTGGGCCAAAAGTCTAACTAGCTTTTGTGGGCAGTCATGAAGATGGTGAGATCTTTTAGTCCCCTTGGTAGACTGGTATCCAGCTAGAATATGACATAGCTACTGGGCCAGTATGAGAACAAGTGGAAAGTACCTCCATGTTTAAATTACCCATCGTGATAATTACATCAAATTTGGTGTCTTTTTCAGGCACCGATTTCTCTAGTACCCTCAATTCCAAAGACCACATGCAAATAAGGTCTTTTCCAAAGAACACCTCCAAGAATTTTACTTCAGTTTCTGCTACTATCCTGCTTTGTCAGTTTGCCAAGTTTGCTGCTGAGAAAGGCAGAGAATATTGAGGGTACTCCTTTGGAATGTTAAAGCACTAGATAAGATCAAAGTGATGTATATGAAATTGAATGAGACCTTGAAGTGTATCTCCATATTCACCAGCAAAGTTCACATTCAGTTTCAATGTCACATTTCCATCGGTCTCTGGATGTAACTGAACTTTTCCTGTCCTGGAAGTTAGACTAGTATAAATCTGGAACTTGATGGTATATATCCAATTTTGGAACTACCCCCTCCGTGGGCAGAGTACAAAACACAGTCTCACAGAAGGGAGTCTTGCTCCATCACTTGATTGCTTCATCACCTCTCATGTCCTGCCTGCCTTGGCTTAGGCTAGCTTCCCCATCAAGGCAAACTTTACAGGTTTCTGCAAACAGCATG
>NW_011913908.1:0-1758 GCF_000151845.1 Pteropus vampyrus | reverse complement strand
TATCTCAGGGAAGGAACTGTCATATCTGTATGTGAGAGCTGAATCCTTTGCACTCTTTATCGAAACATTTTGCTTCCCTAGTTAGGCCATAAAGAGCTTATTGGTTTGAGTCACTATTAAAATTCTACTGTCACTGGCCAGACGATGGGTATTTTGAATTGGAAAAACTTTTAAATTGAAAAATTTCAGAGAGCTCTAATATTGGTATGATAACTAACCATTAAGACACCCTTAATAATATGGAAGGACAAAAATTAAAACAAATCAACATTCACTTGGACCTTTTCCTTTTTTATCTTCAGATATTTGCAGATATTATTAAAAAATCAGGCCATTGTAAATACAATTGCCCAGCACTTAAAGAAAAAAAATACATAGAAATATAACTAGTCTTGAAACTTTTTAAAATTTTGCTGTTTAGCTTCTTGGTTTTTACAGATACTTATACAATAGTAGTTTAATTAATGAGAGAATTAAGAAGAAAAAAAGCAGAAGGGAATAGGGAGAGATTTCTCAATAAGGCAGAACATTTTAAAAGGTTACTGAGGTATAAGATTATGAGAATTGGTACATTTGAATAAGTTTTAAAGAAATTTGTTCAAATTGGAAACTAATGTCAGTCAGAGCCCCATAGGATTTTGCTGTTGTCGTTGTTAATAATGAGCCCTCTCCCTAAGCTAAAATAAAACTATATACCCAGAGGGAAAGAAGAAAATTAGAGATTACACAGTTAGACAGGTAGGTCAACCTATGATGTCACTTGTTTCAATACGAATTTTGAAAGCAATTATCTTACAAATCTTTGTGAAACCGGAAATGTAAAGAAGCAGTTCAAGCCCACCTATCTTTATCATCCTCAATTCCTAAGACTGAAGGAAAAAAAAAAAAGGGAAGACTAGGGTACTTTTGAAAACACAAACTTCTGTGGCTCCGAGGATCCCGCACCAAGGACAAATAAAAATCTTAAACGCTTTCTCTACAAAGGTGAATAAGAAAAAGCTTTAGCCATCTACACAGGTAATCTTAATTTATTCTGCAAGAAACACAGTTTGGATCCAACTGTTCCTTTACATTGTCTTATCCGTCTATGGCAGAAATTTTTAAATGAAAGCTAGGAGTTTTCATGTCTATTTGTATCTTCATGTGTGTCGTGTGGTATATTCTACTTCTGGGTGTTATTGTTGATTTATAAAAAAGGAGCTCTAGTAGAGTGGTTTAAACAAACCAGCACTTACAGGAGAATTATCAAAATACATAACTAACTGCAACTGCACACAGATTTAATTTCCATAATATAACCCTATTCTCCTGATTGAAGCAAGCTTTACCTAATATAATAGCACCACGACTCACTTCTTTCTTCCCTTATCCTTCCACCTTATCCTACGTACTGCAGGTCCACTCCTTTAACAATTAAGCCTTTGGGAGATTAGATTCTGATCAGCATCAGTCTTAGGAACAAAGCTTCACGACTGCTGAACACAGAGACAGAATGTTTGTTAAACTAAAGATAACATTGAGTCTCAGTTGTGTTTCAGCTCCAGACCCATGATGACGGAAGGACCCCACCGGCTCCATTCCTTCAAAACCTGACTGAATGATGCCATGACTGACATCAGGGCCTGATGAAATAATCAATTGCCTCCTACCTACCGCCAACCAATCAGTAGAGCCCATGACACCAACTCCCTTAGCTACCATGACTAATGAGCCCATAGAGGAGCCAGGTCTTTGAGAGGTAGCTCACCAGTGTCTTCG
>NW_011913907.1:0-1927 GCF_000151845.1 Pteropus vampyrus | reverse complement strand
ACCTCAAGTTTCTTTCGGTTGGTCTACTACACAAGTAGACTCGAGACAGGTTAGCAAGATAGACAAATTCGATGATATGTCTGTGTGAAACCTGCAAGCCCGGGAGAGTCGAAGATCCCACATGCACAAAAGGTTCAGAGACACAAAGGGGAAAAGGTTGTATAACACTTCTGAGCTGGGGACCAGGCGAGGCGAGACGCCTTGGGACCATCAGGAGGTCATTGCAGGGTGACAAGAAGAGCAGACGTTTACGAAATGGAACTTTGTCCTGCCCCGTAAATAGGCCAGAAGAGGTTTTCTCTGATAATCTGTTATTACGGGCAAGGCCCTTAATTCAAGTTCTTCCACGTGGTTAAGGGAGGGACAGAAGTTTCTCTTAGCCCAAAGTTTCTCTTAGCTAAAGTTGCCTTTAGCTCAAAACAATATGCATACCACAGAAGCACATCTTGGGGTGACTCGTTGTGAATCCCCACAATAAAACAACCAGACAGAATCAATAAAGAAACAGAGGGGTTGGATAACCCTACACACCAATGGGCCTAACGGACACATACGAAGCACCCCACCCAACACCAGCAGAATATACTTTCTTCTCAGGTGCAGACAGACCGTCCTCTGGGACAGATTACCTCATAGGCCACCAAATAAGTCTTAATAAATTGAAGCAGATTGGAATCATAACGAGTATCTTTTCCAATCACAGTGGAATGAAACTGGAAATTAATAGCGGTAAGAAAATTGAAAAATTCACAAATATGTAGAACTTAAACAATACAACTAATGGATCAAAGAAGAAATCACAAAGGAAATTAGAAAACACCTTGAGACAAATGAAAATGAAAACACAGCATACCAAAACTTATGGGACGCAGCAAAAGCAGTACTAAGAGGAAAATTTATAGCAGTAAACACCTACATTTAAAAAAGGATGAAGAGAGTTTTTAGAGGTGTGAAAATACTCTGTACGATATTATCCTGATGATGTGGGTGTTTAGAATGAGTCACCCCGAGATGTACCTCTGTGGTGTGTGTATCGTTTTGAGCTAGAGGCAACGAAGACCCCATACGCTCAAGAGAAACTTCTGCCCCCACAATCAGCCGAGTGAAATGGCAACCTATGGAATGGGAGAAAATGTTCGCAAGCTATATAGGAGATAAAGGGTTAATATCCGGAATAGACAAATAACTCCTTCAACTCAATAATAATAATAAATAACCCGTTTTAAAACATGGTCAAAGGACTTAGACATTTCTGCAAAGCAGAAGTACGAAGGGTCAACAGGCATATGAAAAGATGCTCAACATCGCTATTCGTCAGGAACATGCTCATCAAAACGGCCATGATTTACCATCTCACATCCATTAGGACGGCCGCCGTCAAAAAAGAGAAATGACCAGCGTTGGCAAGAACGTGGAGAAAGCGAAACCCTCGTGCACTGTTCGTAGCCATGTAAAATGATGGAGCCAGCCGCTATAGAACGCAGTATGAAAGTTCTTCAAAAGTTTAAAAATACAACTACCATATGACCCAGCAATTCCACGTCTGGGTGTGTGTCCAAAAGAATTGAAAACAAAATCTCTAACAGAGATTCACGTTCCCGTGTCTGTGGCCGCGTCCGTCACGACAGCCGAGATGTAGTAGGCGCATCCGAAATGGCCACGGTCGGATGCGTGGATCACGGAAACGCGGTCCGTTAGCGGAATATTACTCAGCCTTGAAAGACAAGGAAATTCTGTCATACGCGACTACGTGGATGAGCCTCGCGATCACGCTCAGTGAAATAGGCCGGTCACAGAAGGACAAATCCTGCACGATTCCCCTTCCGTGAAGTAGCTAAAGCCACCGGATTCACGGGAGCACCACGCAGAAGGGTGACCAGGGACAGGGAGGGGCAGTGGGGAGTTGTCGTTCAGTGGGTAGAGTTTC
>NW_011913906.1:0-1782 GCF_000151845.1 Pteropus vampyrus | reverse complement strand
GGGGCCGGGCCGCACAGGACTGCGACTAAGCAGGGGCGCTTCCGTCCCTGACCGAGGAGGTCCTTGTACAGACGGGAGAGAAGGCCTCTCTTTACCCAAAGACTCCAGGACCGTGAGCGGCTTCTCAGCTCGTCTGAAAGCTGGTAATAAGCAAAACACACAAACGAAAACACTAGGAAACAACGACAGCGTGGGGTAGAACGCTCGGGCGATCCCGGCTCGCGGGGCCAACGCAGTCTGCCACATGCGCCGTCGTAGGTGTCCCACCCGGGCGGATGCAGTGCGTCCTCCTGTGGAAAAACCAGGGTGTGACAAGCAGGGGAGAGCCGACGACCCCGGGGAGGTCGGCGGAAGCTTTCGGGCTCAGGAACCGCCGGAGGCCTGGCTGGCGGGAACGGCCTGAGTGTGCTCACCGGCTGCGAGCTGTCCGTGGCCGGGGAAGCCACCGCGCACTGCGGGAGGCAGACGCCACGAAGGGAGCTGCCCGGGTCGCGTGCTCCCTGTGGAAGAGTCCGCTGCGGCCTCACTGACCAGCCCGGGCCTGAGCGTCCGGAGGTCCCCACCAGTTTGCTGGTGATGGCACCGTGCACGAGACACTGTTGGTGCCATCTGACTGCTCGTCTGTCCAGGTGACACCGATCACTGAGCCCGCCTCCTAAAACGCTCACAGCTGACTGGAGGGGGCGGGTTGAGCGGAAACCCACGTGAATGAGAACAGGTGCCTTTTCCTGAGGTAACACTACTTTAAGACAGAGTGCCTACCTTTTCAGTGAAGGCCCAAGAACGTGCAATTGGTCCTGACTAACTAGACCCACTGGGAACCTGAGAAGGACAAGTGTGCAAACACAAACACGCAGTGAGAGGGTTATGGGTGAGAACCAAATCAGCACCCGAAAAAAACAGAAGAAAAGTAAATCAGGACAAATATCAGATAAATAGATTGAAGGGAAGAGATTTAAAAAGAAATCAGAAGACAGATTAAGGAGACAAAGCCAACTAAGAACAGGAGCTCTGGAATATAAAAAGTAACAATGGAGAAGTAATAATTAAAGATAACGAAAATTTATTGAGCAAAAGAAAGGTTTAAATCTTCACACAGAAACGGCTCTGACAAGTCCAAGATGGAAACAACGTAAAAAGAGACATATCAAAAAATATCCTGTGGAAATATATGAACTCAAAGGAAAATCCACGCAAGCTTCCTGATGGACGGGACAGGCTGGCCCAGACGAGAGGGCAGCAGACTGGCCCGGACGTCTCACTCACACCCTGGAAGCGGCTCAGTACGAGTGGAACGAGCGTAACAGGACTAACGAAAAAGGTCTGAAAGTCAAGGATCTTCTACTCAGCAAGGTCAACTGTCACTCTGGGGGCCGAGTGAGCGGTGCCTGCCAGTGTCCACGTCCTTGTCCTGGCACAGTCCTCTCACACTGACTGAGCTGGCCCAAGCGACTGGCACTGGCCAGCAGCCTGCGAGCACGCATGGCGCTCATGCGGACGCAAGAAGCACTCACAGCACAGTGGGGCCTGCCATCTGCAAGGGCAAAGAAAGGCTAGGGACTATTTCAGAAACGCAGGTAATTGGGGATAAAACAGACTGATGAACTCCTGAAACAGCTGAACAGCATGAGAAACGATTTAGGAAAATGGCAGAACTTGGAGTTGAATTAGTGATAAATACAGTAAAAACTAATAATTAAAAAATAACTTTATTAATTCTATATAAAACAAAAGTTATGCAAGGAAAATTAATCATACTTCACTATACTTCTCTTAAAAAAA
>NW_011913905.1:0-2337 GCF_000151845.1 Pteropus vampyrus | reverse complement strand
TATCTAACAATGTTTTACTTTTTTTTTTTAGATAGATTTTATTTTATAAACAATACAGTGTTTTTATGAGAAATTCAGGAAATTCTACTATAGACATGGATCAAGGAGAAAACATGGGGGGAAAAGTACACAGATAAAATCGTGTCTGCAAGATGCCAAAAATTTTAAATGAAGAAATGAAAAGTTTGGTAGGTTATCTGGTTGACGTTTGGCATCATGCAAATTTTGAAAAGGACTTTAATAGTCATTTATTCTTCCTTACTATATACTTGCTGCATTGTTAGAATTTTATTCAGCTAGTAAAGGGGTTGTATACTTAAGGTCTAAGGTTCCATATAGAAATAGGAAATATTTGAACTCTTTCCTAATGAAAACCCTTGACACAAGGGAAGGAGGATGGAGAAGATTCTGTTTTAGAGAGGTGTCTGGGAGAGCTTTAGAGGAGATTAGAGATGGAGAGTTTAAGATAGTGACTCTGGAGTACTCATGAGGTATAAGACAAAAACAAAAAGAGATTTAAAGAAGCGTTGCTGCAGTTATGAGTCTGACCTTCATTAATGTCCCTTGAAAAACGTGAATAAATCTGAATTATTTTTAATTGCTTTTAGTTATATGACCTTAAAGGGTCCTGGTGTAATATTCCAGGGACACAAAAGATACAAAAGTAACTAGTGATTTTAAATCTACGTTAGTTACATCAGTAGCTAAAAAATCATTTCAAGATGCTCAGATGTAGGTAACATTCAATATTTGTTCCTCTCTTTTAAAAATGAAAAGATTTGATATATATATCCATTGAAGAAAAACTCTTAAGTACCTTTAAGATAGTCTTCAAACTGTGCCTACAAGTCTTTAAAAATAATATTGAGAAACTGTGTATACTATGGTTCTTTATCACCAAACGCATGGAGTTTTTCTAGTTATTTTTGTTATTGATTTCTAACTTATCCATATTGAGGTTTGTATAATATAGTAAGCCTCTGGGATTTCCTGAGACATGTTTTATGGCCCAGGATGTGGTCAATTTAGTAAATGTTCTAAATGTTCTTATATATAATTTGTGTTCTGCACTTATTGGATGCAGTGCTCCATTAGGTCAAGGTCATTAATTATGCTGTTCAAACTTTTATATCCTTAGAAAATTACTACGAAAAGTATAAATAAATTCTCCTCCAGATTCTCCTACAGTTTTTGCAATGTAGTTAAAGGTTCTGTTATTCATAACATTAAATATAGAGAAAAAGTTACTTGTTCTTGGTGAATAAATCCTCTTATTATATAGTAACTCTCTCTTTTGACTTAAAAATCCACTTGGAACTTCATGTAATCATGTCAGTTTAGTTTGGTTAGTATTTGCCTGGTGTAACTTTTCCATCCTTTTACGTTTAATTTTTCTCATTCTTTACATTTAGTTTCATTGCTTGTAAACAGCAGATATTGATTTTTTTAAAAAAAAATCTATTATGATAAATGTAAAAAATCTATTTACATTTATCGCAAATGAGGTTTTTGTATTTATATCTACCATTTTATTTTGCACTGTTTCTTCTTTCTCTATTTGTTTCTTTCTCTCCTTTCTTGCTTTCTTTTGGACAGAATACTTCTTTTCACCTTCATTCTTCAAGTATATTTTCATTGAGCATAGAATTCATTTTCTTCTATCATATTGACAACTGCATACTTTCTCTGGCTTCTGTTGTTGCTATCGAGATGTCATCTGTGAGTCTGACTGTAGTTCCTTTAAAAGGCATGTTTTCTCTGGTTGCCTTTAAGACTTTCCGCTTTGTTGTTCTACATTTTCACTATAAAGTATTTAGATCTACTTTTAAAAATTTTTGTCCTGCTTGGAATTCGCTGGATTTCTTGAATTTGTGAATCGATGCTTCACCAGTTTAGAAATTTTTCAGCTGTGCTCTTTTCAAATGTTACTTCTGCCTCATCTTTTTCTCTCCTCCTGCTAGTCCATTTATACATAGGTTAGAACTTCTCACTGTTTCCTGTGTCTCTAACTCCTTCTTCTGTATTTTTATCCTCACCCTCATCCACCTTTGTGGATATTTCCTACTTTCAGTTCATTAATTCTCTCTTGATCTGTGCCTAATCTACTATTAAATTTATCCATCAAGTTCTCGATTTCCGTTGTTTTTTAGTGCACTTCTCTGCTTGTCTTTTAAGGTGTGCTAGACACCGTTTTGGAAGTTTATTTGTAGAAGCAATTTGGGGGCCTGAGATAGTTATTTTCTTCCAGGAAAGGATTTTAAATTTGCTTCTATAAATGCCTGGGGAGTGGGCACACATCAAAGCTATATCTTACTTACTGTATAAACAATTTTTCCA
>NW_011913904.1:0-1839 GCF_000151845.1 Pteropus vampyrus | reverse complement strand
CGCAGGGGACTCTGGGGGAAATCTCGGGGGAAACGGTCGTCTGGAACCGAGGCCGCCACCCTGCTCCTCACCTGCGGCTGAGGCTAACGCGTGGCGGGGGGCGCAGGCAGAGTCGCAGCCCGACTTCCTGAGCCCGAAGTTCGCCCACCCCTGGACTTCCTGTTGGGAAAGTAACGCTCTGCATTTCAGCCAGTGTATGAGTGGGGCTTCCCTGTCGCTTCAAGTCAGAGACGAGCGACAGCCACTGAGGCCTACCCCCAAGGATGAGGGGTCGGGGAGAGGACCGAAACAGAGCTCCCCGTCCTCTGGCACGTGAGGGACCCAGACGAGGAAACGGACAGTGACGGTGGAGCCATCAGGCCGGGAGGAAGAACGTGCCTCCAGGCCTCGTAAGAGGACGGCCAGCTCGGCGCGGGCAAGGTCAGGGACCGTGTGCTGGCGGAAGGGGCGGCTCTGCTGACACCCTGGGGGGAGATGGCCAACTCCCTCTCCAGCGGCCTTGATCCCTGTGCTCGGTTGGACAGTGTCCCCCAAACGCCGTGTCCTCCCCTGAACCTTGGCATGTGGTTTTATTTGGAAATAAGGTCAGTGCCGCTGTAAAGAGTTAAGATGAGGCCACCCCGGAGCGGGGCGGGCCGCGGTCCCACGCGGCTGCCGTCCTCCCAAGAAGACGAGAGCAGACGGGGCGGGGGCCATGTGACCGTCGAGGCAGAGATCGGAGTGCTGCGGCCACGAGCCAAGGGACGCCAAGGGTTGCTGGCAGCCTCCGGCATCTGGGGAAGAGGCCTGGGGCAGAGAGGTCACGAGCACAGCAGTCACCGACGTCCTTGACCCGCCGCGCCCTCCCGAAGCGCCTGCCTCCGGCTTCTCGCTGCGGGGAACATCACCTCTGCTGTGCTTCGGCTGCTCTGTGGGCTTCGTCACCTGCAGTCACCTCACTGCTTACCTGACACACGCCACACGGATGAGTAACAGTCAGGCCACCGGCCAGCAAGGAGAAGGCCCTGGGCAGAGGGACCGAGAGCCAAGTCTCCAGGTCCAAGAAGAGCCCGGCGTATGGCGGACAAAGCCTTCGGACTGACCGCGATGCAGACGGAAAGGAGGGCCGAGGCCGGGGGGACCGCGCGTGGGGAATGGCCGCCCTCGCCGTGCCACCCGCCCTCCCCCTGGGGGGCTCAGGGCCCCCGGCCCAGCCGAGCTTCACCCCTGCATTTCTCCATGGTCGGGCTTTCTCAGATCACAAATGCCAGAGCACCAGGACGCCTCGCGAGCCCCCTCAGGTGATGGCTGGTGGGAGAGGCGCTCAAACACTCCAGGTCCCGGCCCGGGATGGGACAGCCTCAGGCGTGTGTCCCCCACTCACTGAAGACGCCCTGAGCCCCGCTTGCCCGCGGCTGCTGGCACACGCTGTGCGGCTGCCTCGCCCTCCCTGTCTCATGTCCTCACGAGTACGGTGAGGCTACCGTGGCAGAGGACCACCCACTGGGCGCCTTAAAACAACGGGAACTTATTTTCTCCCAGTACCAGAGGCAGAAACCCAAATTCACGTGTCGGCAGGACCGGACTCTCTCTGAGGGCTCTAGGGGAGGGTCCTTCCTGCCCCCTCCAGCTCCTGGTGGCCCCTGGGCTCCTGGGCTTACGGCATCACTCTGATCTCAGCCTTGGTGGTCACGGGGTCATCTTCCCCGTCTCTGTGTCCAGTCTCCCTCTTCTTCTGTCTCGTATGAGAACATCAGTCACCCTAAATCCAGGATGATCTCGCCTTGAGATTCTTAGGTTAATTATATGTGCAATTAAATTAACTAATTTGGAAATAGAGTCACAGTCACTGGAACCCGG
>NW_011913903.1:0-1048 GCF_000151845.1 Pteropus vampyrus | reverse complement strand
TTTATTTCAAGTGTACGGCAAAACATTTTTTGTTTTTTTCTAGTAAAGTAGAAAAAACAGGTTATATCTTCTATTGAGAAACTAAGTAATGATGGCAGTGAAGTAATTCTTTATGCTGAGTAACTTCTGTGTGCTGAGCATTCCTGGGGACCTCTGATATGGAGTATTTCTGTTTTTCCCCCAGATCCTAAATGAGCTGAGATACAAAATAAGAAATAAAAATATTAAGACAAGATATTATATTTATTATGGCTAGACCCAGGTAGGAGGACATAGAAAAACAAAATGGACCCTCTAATGCAGAACTAGGCAGACTTAGCCAGGCTATGTACTGACATGTAGATCAGTGAGGCTTAGAGATCAGCACAGCAAACAGAGAACACATCTTCTCCTTGGGGAGGCTGAATCCCAAAGGAAAAAGAGCGTTAGTTATTCATTCCAAATTTCCAAACGTATACTTCTTTCTGCCACATAAGGAGGAACAGAGTATAGAAAAAAAAGTGAAGGAAAGATTGAGAGTGGTAAGATAGTATTCCTCCCTTGGAGAATATTTTTGTTTCCTTGACAAAATTCAGTCTTTATTCTTCTTCATCCTGATGAACATTTAGCATGCTGAATTTATGACATAAATCAACAGGACTCCTTGATCTCTGGACCCACAGGATTTGGCTAATGGAAGACACTGGCAGGCGATGGGAGGGCAAATATAGTGTCAGGCTGGCCAGTGCCTTCATTTCTCTATAGAAGTCTAAAGCTCTTACATGTTGCCCTTTCCAAAGCTCTAGCTCCATCCCCCCCCGCCGCCCCCACCCTAGATTAAACCATGTTTTACCATTAATCCTTATTTCCTACAGATAGTAACAACTCTAGTGGTTTGCCCTGACCCTAGCCATGCAGGGAAATACCCATTTTTTAAATTCTTTATGATTGCCTGTTAAAATGCCATCTGTTATTTTGTTTGTTTGTTTTTAGAAGCTCCTATATTAAAATAGCAGTTTGTTCCCCTGATTCTCCTCATTACAATACAATCAAATCCTATAATCCAAAC
>NW_011913902.1:0-2581 GCF_000151845.1 Pteropus vampyrus | reverse complement strand
GTATAGAGGTGACACATTTCTGTCCACCACCCGGCCCCTCGCCACAGCCCAGAGCCCTTTACCCCACGCTTTCCAGCTGAGCAGGGGTGGTTCGCACAGGCTCCAGTGCCAGCCTGCCTGGCTCCGAATCCCAGCCCTGCAGCCTCCTAAAGGTCGCTCGGCCTCCCCTGCGCCTCCCTCTCTGTGACTGGGGAATGGGTGTGGCGATGGGACCTTCCTCATAACGTTACCGTGAGAGTCCAGGAGGTCAACACAATCAGCGTGCTGGACACATGGAAGCGCCAAGTAAGCGTTAGCTCTGAATCTTATTTTCATCTTCGTGTCATTGGTGGTGCTCATTGCCGTGCAGTTTTCAGCCTGAATGCAGCGGGGCAGTTGGTGGACCGAGGCCTGAAAAGTCTAGTTCAGACCTGTTAGTATCAAATGTATTTTGTTTTGAAGCAAGCGCCCCTTCCCCCCGAGAAGTATTCGAGTAACTGAAGGTGCCTTTATCATTATCCTGCCCTACGACTCATTGTCACAGACAGGTCATCTTTCTCCTGGAAGGTTCTCGCAGGAATGGCCTTGTCTTTATGCATGTTTTCACTGACTTCACGGTGATCACTTTCAGAGATTTTAGACTTGATTCGTTTTCCTTGTGGGAATGTAAAGTAGTTTGGGAAGAGAAGAGTTAAATGCAGATAGGCCTGCAAGATGGGCTCTGAAGTGACAGCACAGCAGTGTCAAGAGCCATTTGCCGAGGCCTTTGCGCCCCTGCAGATGGTCCCACCACGGGCTCCGGGCTCTCGTGTGGGTCGCCTTGTTTTCGAGGAACGTGTGTGGTTACCGTAACTTCTAATCTCATTCCGTTCCCTGCAAGTATGAGAAAACCACCTGGGCAGTTTACGACGTGGACAGCTGTGTGGAGACGCTGCTGGAGCTTCTGCAGACGTACCGGGCCAAGCCGGGCGACAGAGTCGCAGACAAGAGCGCCAGCATCTTCACCAGGACCTGCTGTCTGTTAGCCGTCCTACTGAAGACGGCAAGTCGCGCGTCTGTGAGTCCTGACTACTCAGCTAGGGTCTGGGCGTCGCCGGGCTACTGCTTGAAGAGCGGGCTGGGAGGGCAGGGGTGGGCGTCGGGGCTAACGGGAGGAGGCAGGTGTGGGCGCAGATGTGGGCGGTGGTCTAGGGAAGAGACCGTGCGACCCCAGGCCCTGCAACCTTGGGCACGTGAAGAGGCACAGTCACGGGACTTGGCAGCTGAGCGCAATAGATATTGGCTCAACGTTTGCCTCTTTACTCAGTATCGATTAAGTGCGCGATTTTTGCATATTCGCCCTCTTTACAATCGTCTTACAGATTAGTTTGTGGTTTAAACCCATCGAACTGCTCGACTTGGAGAGCTTGGTCTTTGACTGTTAAAAGCTCATAAGTTTACTGCATAATGATCATTTATTATGATTGATTTGAAGAGCATAGAAGGAATGCGAATTTTAATTCTTACTTGTTTGAATGAATGTGCATTTTCTTTTTTAGGATGTCCGAAATAGGTCCAAAGTTGTTGACTGTGTTTGCGGTCTCTACAAACTCACAGCTCGTAAACACAGACCAAATACTGAAAGAATACTTTATAAGCAAAATAAGAATTCTTCCGTAAGCCCTCCCTTCATTCCAGAAACACCTGTGAGAACGATGGTTTCCAGGTAAGCAGAAAATGGGTTCTGTAGTTTCGTGTCAACGCTCGTTCATTCAGCAAACATTTACTGAGCACCTACTATAAACAACATCTTGCGTCTGACTCGGGAGAAGCAACACATGAACAAGCACAGGGTCCGCTAAACCTCAGGGAGGGACCCCAGTAAATCCTGGGCGAGGACACTGCAGCTTTAGCGAGTCAGGCCTGTGGTTCTGGGCTGGAGACACGTCCGAGACACAAATGACGGCGGCGCTAGGCTGGGAGCCATTAAGCAGCCAGTAGGCCTGGGAGGCGAATGTGGTCACCTTGAGGGAAGAAGTCACACAGGAGAGAGAGCCCCACGCTGAACCTCACGGCAACCCCAGCGTCTCCAGAAGTCAGCGAGCACGAGCCAGCCCAGGGCTCTGGAGGGACCTGCTGACCGGGCGGGGCCGCGCGGGGCTGCAGAGTCGCAGTCGGTTGTGCAGAGGCGGCCGAGGGGCTAAGTGCTGGGAAGGAGGGAACGGCCGCTGGGTCTGGCTGCCGCGTGGCGACACGTCAGGCGACGGGCTGAGAGCAGGGTGCCTGCCACACGAGAAACAAGTGACCGCCACTGGTCACCCGGAGCGGTGCTAGAGAGACACTCACGATGCTTAATGCGGGTGCAGACTCAGCGGGCGCAGAGCAGCGAGCTTCATGACCACTCATAACTACGACCTTAGATTAGTTGTAAATTGGTTTCTGCCTCCATATTTCTCAGTATAACACAAATAGTCTCGATGGAAATTTGTTAATGGAGACCGTTTCTACATACGGTTTTTACTTAAGGACTCGGTACATTTTAATATGAAGTACGTTTCGAAGACTTATTAGAATGAATGTTTTTTCTGTTGATATAGTCAGGTTTTTTAGATAACGTCCGCAT
>NW_011913901.1:0-1487 GCF_000151845.1 Pteropus vampyrus | reverse complement strand
AGGAGGTAGACTTTTCAGGGCCACCCGCCCCTCGGTTGGCGTCTCCCCCGGGCACGTGTGTGCTGCTCCCCCGTTCAGCGAGCCCCCAGCTCAGAAGGAACTCGGGCGGCAGGACTGGCGGGGTGGCCTGGATCCCCCAGGCGACCTGCTTTCTCGTGCAGAAACTTCTGGGGCCTCAGCTTTTGCCATATGCCGGCTGTCTGTGCCTCTGCGATCCCAGCCATATTAACGTTATCATTAGAGTCGGTATTGATACAGACTTTCTTCCGAGCGCCTCCTCGGGCTCGGCGGGAGTGGGTTACTGCACCCCGCCCTGCGCTGCTGGGTCAGGGATGCGCCTCTGCTTCATAGCCGGGGACAGATTGGGAGGCGCAGGGAAGGGGAGAGAGATGTGGCAGAGACAGAAGAATGAAAGGAGCAGACGCGCCCCGGGAAGTGGGCTCCGGCGCCGTGACCCCAACTTCGCCTGCCTCTTGGGTTGTGACTCAGGGGCGACGTCCCCTGCGATGTTCAGGCAGGACCGTTTGCACCGAACTCGTTTGTCACCACTTGACTGCGTCACCGGACAGCACGCCGTGGTCGGGTGAGTTTCTGCTAAGTTACGTTTCAATAACAAACGACCTCCCGCAGAAGCTTCTGTGTCACATGACAGTCGAGGATGACACCTCGCTCAGGTTACCGTCGACTCCGGGAGAGCTGCGGCTCTGTGGGCCCGCTCTGTGTCACAGTCCCCTCCCCACCCCTAGACAAAGGAGCTCTGTCCTGCTCACGGCAGACGCTCGAGGATAACAGCTTATGCACCTGCTGGGGAGCGGGCACCCCACTTCCCCCCGTTGGTGGGGCGGGGTGATACCCTTCCCCGGGGAGGCACTGCCAGCCCACAGATGAGCAGGACGAACGTCCTTACAGGACGGACGCCGACGAACAGGGACAGGAATGACGCTCGACGCCAAGCTGCCTCTGCCGCTGCCTTTGGACTGTGTCCACTCTCGGTACCAGTTCTGCCTCCTCTCCCTTCCTCTCCGTGGCTTCCGTCCCTACCCCACCCCTACCCCAATAGTCGCTGGAATATTCCCACCATAAGAACTGTGCCAGGCGTACGGCATCGTTGGAGGAGGCCAACGAGGGGACGTCACCACGAGACCTGCAAGCTGGACCCGGGGACGGGGGGCGGGGGGCGCCTCACCCATCCCCCATCCTTAAGTTGCATGTTCCCTCCGCCGTCCCCACAGTGAGCGCCTCAAAACTAGTCTGTTTCAATCAGCCCAAAATGGGGACACTAAAATAATCTACTTTATCTGCAGCTGAGGGGCTGCCCAAAAGACATGTGAGCTTGCGTAGAGATGACAACATCACTCGGGGGTTGGAAGAGCCTAGGAAGGGTGTTAGCCATGCCTTGCCCAGCACGGTCGCCCCAATCCCGGGAACTCACATTTGCACAAATTAAAGACGCCCTGTCCTCCCAGCTGGTCGCCGCCCCCAGGCGC
>NW_011913900.1:0-1022 GCF_000151845.1 Pteropus vampyrus | reverse complement strand
ATATCAAACTGATCACTTACGAAACATAGGAGAAGCACTTTCCACGTTAAAGACAAAGTTCGTCGTTGGAAACGGTTCGTTGAATCTTTCTAGAAAACCTTCATTGCCCAACGCCTCTGCAGATGGCGGGTTTTGAACAACTGGAGGAAGCGGAACGTGAAATGTGAAAGATTTTAATTAAATGTCGATTTTCAAGTTCTAGTTTGCGTAATATGTCCTTTATGTCTCTTTTATTTCGAATACGTCATAATATGCCACCCTTTGTGAGTGGGGATGGTGTCGGACCCATCTTCCCCTTGTAGGACTGTTGTATCTTGCAAGCGTGGACTCACCAGCCGTAGAGTACTGAAGTACATGGCTCATCCTGCTCGTAATGGAGGGAGCTGACGCTAAGCTGCGCCCTGCGTTTGCTTACGGATTTCCTGGGGTCTGTGTTTATCAACATCTTTATCCAGCCTTCCATATCTCCACTTGTCATCTCTTCTCTAGTTGTGTCATTAAATACATTCATTAAACATACAAACAGGATAGTCAGAGAACACTGTACGTAGAAGATAATATTTCTTGTTCGGATGCACCCAAGTTAAGACGGATATAGGAAATCACTTTTACGTGGCAGATTTATAGTGTAATATTCCCTTTTTCTAAAAATAAATATTTCTGTGAGGAACAAACTTCTTGTCTGTAGATGGAATCCGACTCTTATTTTCTATGGAAATCAAATTAATGTCATAAAATCTCAATAACTGGATGAGAAATGGTAAAGACTCCATCGAGGAATTCTCCTGGGATGAACACCGAGTAAGCCTGATGGGATAAGGGCCACGGCTTAGACTTGGGGATGGTGCGGTTGGGCTCCGGCCGGGTCTGTCCCCTGGAACAGCTAGGTACAGACATAACTTAGAGGAAACCGGGAGGCCGCCCAGGGAAGACCGGCTGGACCCAAGGAACGAGTGTGAAGCTACGAGAAGCAAACATTGTCTAAGACAAGAGTCTGGAAGTCCATTTCATGTCACAAATGG
>NW_011913899.1:0-1544 GCF_000151845.1 Pteropus vampyrus | reverse complement strand
TTCTAAATTTTTTGTTCTTTAAAAATAACCAGCTTAAAATAATCGGTATCTCAAAAAAAAAAGACATATTTTGGGGTGACACACTCCGCTCCCTCTTAATCGCTAACCGCGATTTGATTTGTCTGTTACATTTGATGCAAATAATTTTCTAGTTTGTCTGCCTAACGATGTCGTTTATGGTATTTGCGACACTCAAATGTCTTTGATTATTTTTATCATTATTTGTGTTTTTTTAATATAAAATTAATTTATGCTTAAAGAAGTCTTTCCTACTCTGTTTGCTAGATACTAACTTCTGCTTTCTCATGTCATTTTTGAAAAGGTTTTATAGGAGGCTTAGAGAAATACAGAGTTCAAGAATCGTTGCAATTTAAGAAACCAGAATTTGGAGAGTTGGTGACCAGTAGCCACCAGAGCGGTGTTTGTGGGTTGTGGCTGTTGCGGATTGAATTTGTGGGCCTTCAGAAGCAGGGAAACTCACACAGTGTCATCCCAGGTTGGTTTGGGGGTTAAAACTGATGTCGCTGATTGCTGTTTGCATCTTCCAGTCACCAAAGAACGATCAGTTCTACTCTCTTGAATTTGGAATATAAAAAATACTTATTCTAATATCCATCTCCGCCTCTTCCACATCTGTGTCCTTCTCCTTCCTCTCATCTCTCTATTCACCTCTCTTTTGTATTGATTTGTATGTTCTGTCTTCCATATCTATCCATCTAGCTTCCCTATTAATCTTTTGATCAATGGATCTACCTACCTACCTACTTGTCGTCTTCCATTGATATTCATCCCTTTAATATCTGTGAATCTATCTTCTATAGCTATCCATTATCTACATCTATTTCATTATTTTGTCTCTATATTTCCCCAATAATCTAAAAGGGTGTCTCAAATTTTACATTATCCGTTCAGGTTTCTATAGCTTTGGTTCTCTTTCATACTATTTCTAACAAGGGTTTTAATCAGCCTGTTGTCATTTTTAGCTTTCTTGCAAACCTTATTCATTTTCCCCTTTCAGATGTGCCCACATTTCAACCTAATATTTCTTTTCATCTCAGTCTCGTATATTCTGACCTCATTCTCAATTCTGTCATGAAATTCATAGTCTTGCATTACATTAAGAGCACAAAACACTTTCTGAGGTTGTCTTCTCTTCTTGGAGGTAAAATGTTTATCTTAATATGCTTTTCCTCTGCTGCTGTGCACCAAATTCTCTGGGTCTCCAGTCTACCAATCGCCCTGCAGATTTTGGCCTTGCCAGCCTCCACAATCGCATGAGCCAATTCCTCAACTCTCTCTCTTTCTCTCTCTATCTCTTTCTCTCTCATGTGCACGTGCACACACGCGTACACACACATGCGTACACACACACACGCACTAGGGATATTGGGTATCCCAGGAACACAAAGGAGAAAGTTTTGAGGCAAAAAAAGTTTGACCTGACGAATGTAACTCACTGGCAACCTTGACATTAGTCACGGAGAACATGGTATCTTATCATTTTACTTGTGTTTATTTGATCACTTGTGAGATTCCCGTTTTTC
>NW_011913898.1:0-2374 GCF_000151845.1 Pteropus vampyrus | reverse complement strand
CCCTTGATAGAAGTTTCATTAAAGTCTGATCTACCTAGGACAGAGCCCTATAGGAACCACAGGCTCAAAAATAAACATTAATAAATACATGTTTTTTTCTCTTTTAAGATCAAAGTTCGGCCATAAATTTCTCTCTAAGTTCATTACCACTACTATTGGTATTGCATTTACTGATACATGCACCTTTATCAGGATGCTTGCTTGAGAACCTTTACATAATACGACAAAGGATAAACCTAGAAGAAAACTCTCTCCACAAAAGACCTCTTTAGCCTTCATTGAGACGCAACAACTTCCACTCCATTTTCCTATTACTGGTGCCCCAGGACATCTAAAGAGTTGAGAAAGTTGTTTAATTTAAACTAAAGATTCTAAATATTATAATTTTCCATCAGAGTAGGGATTTTCTACCTACTCTTACTAATTATGTGACCTTATTGAGCCTTTTTCAGACTCAATTTCCTCATATATAGTATGGGTATAACATTACCTACCTCACATTACTGATGAGGATTAAATGAGAAAACATGTATGACAATGCCTGGCACCAACCCTGGGTACATGAGGCTCACTTAGCCTCCCTGTTATTTCAAGATGGCAGACTAAAGTCCTACCATGAAGTCTCTCCATTCGAAGACCAACAATTTGATAATTCAAGGATCTTTTAGTTTCATTTCATGATCAAAGAAAATTTAATATTAAAAGCCAGGAACTACACTCCAGGATAACAACTGTCCTGCAAATATTCCATGTAGCTATTAGACTCAGACTTAAAGTATCAAGTGCATGTTCCACCTACATTAAATTTATTTGTAATTTTCTATTCTAGAGTGAGATTCTTTTCAAAGTTACTCTGAAAAAAAAAAACCAGGGATGAGTCATTCCTGACATACTAGTCTAAAGAAAATTACTTTACTAAAGCCAGAAAGTTTTTCCTTTTGGATTTCTTAAGCTGAATTATTTGACCAACTCTTAGTCACAATGTAAAACAGATAGGTAATCTGAAATATTTTACAATTTCAAACATTTGCTAAATATAGAATAGAAAGTCACATTAAATTAGACCATCAAGCAGCAAAATTTGGATGTATGACAAGCTATATCAACTGGTGACAGCCCCACTGAAAAGATGCAAAAGAAATAAATGCTAGACCTGGTGATTTGAAGAACCTGATGCACAATACATCCTCAATGCCAGAGGAAAATAACAGTTTCTGTTAATATGGAAATAAAGTTGAATTAGCACAAGATATAACAACAGAAAATTTCCTCAGCAGGGAAGTCCTTTTCGGGTCAAAGTGCTAATGCTCAGTAGTCATCGGGAAAATGCAATATAAACGACAATGGATACCACTCCATATCCACAGGAATGGCTAAATTTAAAGCCTAAAAGTTGAGTGTTGATGAAGATGTGGAGCCACTGGAACTCTTGCACACTATTGGTAACGGTATACTGATACCACTACTTTAATAAAAGGTTCTGCAATGTCTACTAAAGCTGAACATATCCAACCTTAGTAATCCCATTCCTAGCCATACATACTCAACAGAAATGTACACATATGTGCCCTCAAAAATAAATACAGAAACACTTATCACGGCATTAGTTGGAATGGCTAAAAACTGCAAAAACAAAAACAAAACAAATGTTCAGTGATAAATACTGGAATACAGTTACATGATGAGGGGGGTGACCCAATTATACCCACAAACATAATATTGAGCAAAAGAAGACAGAACAAGGAGTACTATATTATTCCATTTTTATAAAGTTCAAAATCAGACAAAACTAAGCCAAGGTGACATAAGTCAGGAGAGTGGTTACCTCTAGTATCCTCCCATGGAGGCGGGGTGGTGAAATAGGAGAGCACATGCGAGAGCTTCTGGAATGTTGGTAATACTTCTAGTTTTTAATATAAGTGATAGTTCTACATACGTGTTAAGTCTGCAAAAATTTATCAAAAGGTGAAAACATAGAATCTGTGGGCTTTTCTCTATATAGGTTACACTTTTTTTTTAATAAGAGAAAACATCAAGGTATTTATGAGTGCGTGTATCTGTATATTTTGTATAAGTTTAAAAGTACATAAATATATTTGGAAGAATAAAGTGATTTTTCTTCATAAAATTGGCATTGTGTACAATTCCTAACAAGTATTTTTCTCTTATTACACTATGACTAGTTTCTCTTCATGCACATATTTCAGAATAAAAAGCTGTATGGCTGCATTGCTGAATGAATTTTTGGATACAATCATAAACTGCTACACATTATTTCCAAATTTCTACCCTCATAAGCAATATTTCAATGAACACCATGGTACAAATATATTTGTTCATGTCTCTATTTCATTAATTCCCTGGACCAAAGTAT
>NW_011913897.1:0-1551 GCF_000151845.1 Pteropus vampyrus | reverse complement strand
TGCTTAAGGAATACTGGTAAGTTAAAGGGGTATAGAGAGGTACGTGTAATTTCCGTTGAAGAAATGTCAAGAATAGGAATAGTGGAAGAAGAGACAACATAAGTGAGCAGATGATTGAGAATAAATAAAGACTGATTTTTTTTTTTTTTCCTCATGAGTATCCACCTTAAAGAGAACAACTATGTATTGGTAACTTTTGAGAAATAAATCTTTTTTTTTTTTTTTCAGAAAAATAACTGAGTAATGGAACATTGGTATTTTCTACTTCTAATTCAAATCTTACTTCTTTTGAATCTTCTGCATACAATTTTGCATTTTCTGGTTGCAGAAGAAGAGAAATATCTGGAGATGATTGAAACACATTATGTTAAGGCTAAATATAATTTCACTTCTTAAGTAGCCATATCTGTATTTGCATTTTTCATAAGTAGGCTAAAAATTTATAGAATTAAAAAGGCTTTGATATTCTGGCTAATCACATCTTTGGGTGTGCAATGTTATATATATGAGTTTTTCAATGTTTGAACATGAGGGAATCACTTTTCATCATTCTTTATTCCCTGCGGAGTTTATCTGAATGTGTATTTATTGTTAAAGTTTATCCTCTGATCAACCCAGGTAGATACTTTTCAAGATAAGAATGTTGCACAAGTTAACATCAAAATTTAGAAAAAACAGTTTGCTTCAATGGGCTGAATTTTGGATTGATTCTGAAACTCCTAAACTATTCTTCATCAAATCTCATTCTGTTGGCTTCATTTTCATATTTTGATTTAAACGTAGGTGTAAATGTGAAGTCCTTGAATTTATTTGAATAAAAACTTAAAGTATCGAATAGTCAAAATGTGCAAATATAGTTATGTATGTGATTATTTAGCTGTATAAAATCTGGGAAAAAATTAAAATAGAAAAATAATTTCATGAAAGACTTTTTTTTTCTAATTTTAAGCTATCCATCAAAATGTGTTTGTCAATCCCAAACCAACAGAAGATTATTTTTCCATATTGAACTAAATATGTGTAGGAGAATACCTTTTTTCTTTCTTACATCATACATTATCAGCTTTTCTTTTTTGATGAATATGGCAGTGACACATTTCTTTCACTCAGATTCCTTGAGGAGAAGTTTATCTCAAGTACATTTCTGTTGTTGTTAGCCCCCATACTTTGGGTGGATATGATTAGCAAACACTCCCATACATTTCTACATACTCTTTTGTGAGGACAAGTAGGAGCCAGTGAATACCTCCAAAGTAGATTCATATTTTTCCTGAAGGGCCTGTCCTAAAGATTTCATTGAGGAGAGAGGAGCTAACAAGTCTGTTTGATTTTTGCTCCAACTTAACAATATCCAACTCTACTTCAACAGTAATAAAGTGAATATTTTGGAAACCATAAATATTCTATGTTATTCTTCAAATGTTCAGGAAGTTCAAGAATAGTAGAGGTGCTCTTTATTCAAGATAATTTTGAAACTTCTAATACCTATTTCATTATAATTTGAATTCAGCAATTCTTAAATTACTGGTGAGACTGGGCACATATTTACAT
>NW_011913896.1:0-1756 GCF_000151845.1 Pteropus vampyrus | reverse complement strand
TATTTTGAAAGGCGAGAGGAATCAAACGGATTTTCACTGAAGTCCTCCCTTCTGCCTGCCTAAGTTTTCAAAGCGAGTTTTTTTCCTAACGGTGATGATAAGTATACCCTGCCTTTCGGTCGCTCCAGAGAGCTCAAAGCAATTTCCAGGTATTATCTCATTAGTCCCGATTCTATCCCCTGATACTTTAGGCGCATTATCCTGCATCTGTGATATAATTGGAACTCAACATGGAAAATGACACCAAATCTCCTGCAGCTCTTTGTTTAAATGCTGTATGTAAATACGTATGTGGCGAATTAGTCTAGGTTCCTGCCAACGAGCCGCAGAGCTCCCACTGCAGCCGGTTTAAGCAGAAAAGGGATTTATTAGAAGATAGAGACTAGCTCCCCGAAATGCCCATTCCGGTTCCCAGGCTGGCCACCCCAAACCTCACTGCTGCTGGGGTATTTTTAATAGACTTTTTTTTTTTAGAACAGTTTTAGATTTATAGAAATATTGAGCAGATAGTTTTTCTATGTCCAGTTTCCCCAATTATTAATATCTAACATTATTATGGTTATTTGTTACAAATAATGAAGGCCAAATTGAGACATTATTACTATCTAAAGTCCATAGATTATTCCGGTTTCTTCGGTTTTTACCTAATATTCATTTTCTGTTGAAGGATCCCATCCAGGCTTCCACACTGCATTTAGTCATCCTGTCTCCTTAGGCCCCACTTAGCTGTGACAGTTCCTCAGATGCTCCTTGTTTCTGATGACCTTGACGGTGCTGAGGAGTATGTCAGGTATATCGCGGGATGCTCTCCCGTCAGAATTTGCCTGAAGTTTTTGTCATGAACGGATGAGGAAGACAGGTTTGGGGAGGACCACGGAGGTAAATTCTATTTTCCTCGCACCCTATCAAGGGTCCACGTTATCCACACGCCTTAGCCCTGTTGGTATTGACCTTGATCACTTGGCCGAGGGAGCATTTGCCAGGTTTTCCCACTCATGTTTCTCTTCCCCATCCGCCTTTCCACTACGCACTGCGGGATTTTTATTTAGTCTGTGTCCAGAGTGGCAGATCGAAGCACGGTGAGCAACAATGTGCCGTGATCCCTGACACGGCCCCCCGCCTCCTCCCCGTGCTTCTCCTAATGGAAGGCAGGCATCGTCTCTCCATCATCCCTGCATCCTCCATGGGGCCCGCGCACAGCAGGCGCTTGTTAAATCTTCAAGGACTTTGAATAGAATTGGGTTTCACATGATAGTTAGTAAAACCGCCCTTGGGATGCCGGTGGGCGAGCGAGGGACAGGGCTCCAGGAGCGGCTTGGCTGGTGAACACCCACTCAGAGGCGTGGCCAGGCCCGGGGGCTCCGACCTTGACCCTGGCCCGTTCTGCATCTTTAAAACCTACCTAGCAGTGGTTGATTTAGTCACGGGGTTTTTCTTCTTTTTCTCCCAGGGCCTTCAAGTTACTGGATAGAGTTTATTGTCGCAGGGGTGTGAGGGTAACAGAACCTCCCGAAAGTCCAAGACCACAGCATGTGATGGGGCTGGGCCTTGGCAAAACCGGGGCCGGCTGTCCCACGGTCCAAGGCATCGCGATCTGGATTCAGGCGCTCTCTGCGGAAGGCCAGGCCGCCTCTGTCTGGCTTCTCTGCGGCTGCCTTACCTCCTGCCCCATGTCCTTAATTTAACCCCCCACATCTTCACAGACCTCTAGCGAGCCTGTGTGACCACCACGGCCCCGCTCTCCCTGCTGATGACA
>NW_011913895.1:0-1804 GCF_000151845.1 Pteropus vampyrus | reverse complement strand
TCTAGGGACCCCCTTGAGTACTAGAATACGCAAATATGTGAGCACGACACCACATGAACACACGGTTAAAGATTTCATGACTGAAAGAGGACACCAATTTAAATGAAAGGAAATACATTCCTTTTCTTAGGAAAAGTATAAAGAAGACCAAAAAGACTGAAGTTATTGAGGTTGATGATGATAATAATATAGTACAATTTATTGAATTAAAATTCCAATCCTGGCCTGTTTCTTCATTAACTGACTACCTCAATTGCTACAGCTCTTTTTACTGAGAGAACATAAATATTTGCTGTGATAGGGAAGTCAAATTTTATTCAAAGAAGAGTATAGTTCACTATGCATTCACTTGAATGTGCTACATTCTAGCTGCATGATCTTGATTCTTTCTCAGAACATCACATTCCTCCTTTTGAAAATGCAGGCAATGCCTAACTCCTTCACATCATTGCTGTGCTCACAAGTAAAGCACCTGTGCTGCATGTGTACCTAACAAACTCAGTAAATGTTCATTGCCTTCCATGCTTTCCCTCCACAACGTCATGCCATGAAAAGAAAATACATTCATGGCCTAGAGACTTCCTGGGCTTTACTCAACTGTTCACCTTATCAATGGCAATCATTATTAACTGTACTGACAGAAACAGTCACATGTCAGATACATGGGTATATATCATATATTGACTTGGCTCATAGGCTCAGGAGTCTATGGCTGCTTACGTAGAAAAAATTTTGAATCCACAGACAAGAAAATATGGAAACCTGGGTGCTTTAGAAAAAAGTTATGCACCAAAAGTTAGATATGTTCTCGTCTTATTTTCATCACCAAGTGACTCAATGCTGTCAACTTTATCTTTTGAGACTGAATTTCATCACCTTAAAAACATGGTTGAGAATCTGTCTTAGTCAACTCAGAGAGTTTTATCAGGATCCAAGGAGGTATGGAAAACCAGAAATATATACAACTACAAGATAGTAATAGTAGTAGAACAACAGAAATCGTCCTACTCCTCTGAGCAATTCTGTTTTTATCAGAAAACATGGAAAGAAAAGAGAAGACTTTTTAAAGTGGATAATTGGTGACTCTGAGTTTTTCCTCATGCTAAGAATCAAGATGTTGTGGGGGTAGGGAGGTAGACAAGTTCTCTCTGGGTGAGACCAATGGGGCAGCAAAAGGATAGGCATTAGATCTCTGTAAAATGGGCACATGAGATTGCTAAGAAAAAAAATAAAGGTCAATACACAAGTACATGTAATATGACACAGCAGGTCATGACATAAAACTATATAAATATTTAGTATGTTTATGAATATGTAAAAGAAGTTTGAAAAATAAGAACATTCCATGAGGAAGGACTTCTTTTCCCTAATTGGAGCAGGGATTCTTACCTCATATAGACCAATAGGCATGAAGCTCTTTTTTCTATGAAGTATACTGGCTTTTCCATAATGAGGACAAGGGCCTCTTTGTCCTGGGAAGGAAAGATGTGAGAATAACCGAGTGAGGGTGTGGATACTACAGCAAGTCCATTGTCATTCCCAGTACCAGAGGTGGCCTATCTCTGAACTTTCAGCAAATATGCAAAGAGCTTCCAAAAGATCTCTTTCTCCCTGGATTGACCTTTCAAATAAACTTTTGAAGCCTTTCAGATGACCACGCCTTTCAAAAGACCACTAACAGAGTCCTGCTACTTGCTGGCAATACTTCATCAACTTTGAGCCCTAGATTCCTAATGGATATCCACTATACACAGTTAAATCCATGGCTATTACTCAGCCATAGTTTATTTTTTTAAAGGTGATT
>NW_011913894.1:0-1007 GCF_000151845.1 Pteropus vampyrus | reverse complement strand
CCCAGGGGTTCCCAGGAAGTCAGAGCAGAGCGGGGCCCAGGAAGTCACAGCAGTATGCCCCTGCTACCTGTGTACACACACCGAACTCAATCAATCAAGGACGGGAAACGATTCAAAAGCAAGTGTGGAGTCACATGCCCCAAATTCTCCCCATCAATCTCTGTTCCCCAGGAAGGTGCCGGTTCCCCCGTTCCCGGCACTGCCCCCCGCCTGCCCCGCCCCGCCCCTGCCTCCAACATTCCTCTGCTCTGCCCTTCGGCGTAGGCTTCATTCTTGGGGTTCCTTCCACTTAAAAATCGCACCATTGCCTTCTCTACCAATCCCCTCCGAGGATCAGAGGGCCTGGCTGGTCGAGCCATTCACGTCATACAAACGTATCGAGTATCTATGGTATTTTAGGCCCAGTAAGTACCAGGAGCTGGGGGACTGGTGTGCTCAGACACCCATGGCATAGCGAGCTGAAATGATCGTCAGCAAAATGACCCTAGGCATAAATGTAAAATATATAACTGTTGAAAGAAGGGAGGGAGGGAGGGAGGAAGGAAGGAAGGTCCTGACCTCAGACTCATGTTCCGGTTTCCTGTTGGGCATTCACTAACACACACACCACAGACTCACATGCATCACACACACACCACACAGATTCACACACACACACACCACATAGACTATACACACACACCACACACCACAGACTCGCACACGCACACACACGCACACAGATTTTGTGCACATGGAGGTCGCATTCTGATCGAGGGGAGGGGGAGGGACAGATAAGGACAGAAACGTGCGCACGTGGCATGTTAGGTGGAGACGGAGCCATGGGAGATGGAAGGCGGGGGAGGAGACGGGCGTTTGGGAATCGGAAGGGGTCCGGCGGGAAAGGCTCCGCGAGGGGGCGGCACGCGGACAGGAACCCCGTGAGCGGGGGGCACCGCGAACGCAGCACGTTAACATTGACCTATTTGCCCCCCACGCTTGTTCCAGCTTCGGCACCGCACCCGCCG
>NW_011913893.1:0-1174 GCF_000151845.1 Pteropus vampyrus | reverse complement strand
TATATATATGCTAAAATATAGCCTGTTTTTCTTTTAAAAGAGAAATGTACAAATATACCCTGTTCAAGTATTAAACATTTGATAGAGAAACCAATATTTCTAAATCTGCTCTGTCTTTCATAATCAGATTATCCGTCAGTGCAGAGTCTGATAGGGATAACGCCAATAAAATTAGCGCAATCTCCCTCTCAGTTTTTTATTTCTTCCCCGTGGCTGGTTGTAACGCAAGTTTCTTTTCAGGCTCTTGAGGAATTGCTGATATGAAAATACAGCAAAACTTTAGGTGCAGGAACAGATCAATGAGGTAACCTGCACTGCTATTCCTGCCTTGTGTTGGTGGCCACATTCTGGTACTGTTCCCTTAGTTCGTTTACCACTGGGTTCTCCTCCACTAGGGCCCTGGTGTGTTTCTAAACTATATTTATTATTTTTCAATTTGGGGGTCACAGACCCCCAAAGGAATAAAATCAACCTACACATACCTTTATTTTATATTTTGCAAAGAGGCCTGATTTTATCCTTTAAAAATATGTAGGATTATTGTCATATATGACAATAATTTACATAATTCAAAATTCCAAAGGTACAAAAGAGAACATAGGGAAAATTCCCCTGCTTACTTCTATGTCATACCTCTTCCTTTCAGGCAACTAATATTAATGCTGTTATGTGTAATTCTAGCACTATTTTTACTTTTTATGATATATGTATATATAGTCGTTCCATATCAGTACATAAATAACTCACTCAGTTTTTTAAAAATGTTTTTCACAGCTATATAATATCCCACCATATCTTTAAACCTTCATCATGAATATTGAAGGCTAATGAAGTCTTCTATTCAGCACGGGACTACAGTGTATATGCTTGCATAAGGGCCAGTCCTCTTAAATATAAGTTAATATATAGGACCAATCTTAAGAAATGAGATTAATCACTCAATGGGAATGTGCATTTTACATTTTAACTAACATTTCCAAATTAGGCTCCCTAAAAGTTGTTTTAATTTATATTGAATGTCTGAAAGTATTGTTTTTATATACCTTTGCTAATACATATGCTATTGAATTCTATATTTATCTACTTGATAGCAGACAAATGGAATCCTAGTTTGAGTTCACATATTTCTTGGGGTGAGTGAAGTTGAAAATCTTTTCATGTGTTTAAAAGTTAT
>NW_011913892.1:0-1431 GCF_000151845.1 Pteropus vampyrus | reverse complement strand
TTCATTCCCATGGAAAGGAAGAATATGAGCAAAAAGGAAAGTCGGGAGCTCTGACAGGATTCCTGAAGAGCAGCCTTCTGGGGAGGCTTCAGTGAAAATAAAAACAACTAGCAGAAGTTGAGCATTCACTGTGTGCCAGCCACCAGGGTAAGAGATTTCTCTGCATTATCTCATTTACTCTCAGGACAACTGAGAAGTAGTTACTGTTACTATAATTATCCCCATTCTGTCAGAAAGGGAGGTGAGACTTGACTTGCCCAAGGTCCCAAATTTGTTCCCAAATCTGCCTAACAACAGAAGCCACTCACTATTCAAACTGTGTCTCTGGGCAGTGTTGGGCAGAGAAAGTGAGATGCTTGGTCTTAATCTCACACCCTGTCCTTCGATGCTATCTCTACTGTCACAGGCTAAACACGTATGTGCATGTATGTTGTGGAGAAGGCGGAAGTATACTGCCCACAAACTCGGTGCCAGAATATCTCAGAGAGCACTTTCTAAAAGGCAAAACTAAGTGCGGTGTGGTGACCATTATAATCTTCCTCAGGGCTCCTGGTAGAACATGCTGCCCTCCACCTGAGGCCAAAGCAGCTTTCCAACTCAGAGACAGGGCCATGGCCTCTTGCAGTTCCCTGTCCAGCTGGGGAATGTGAGGATTCTGTTATTTCCTTTACACAACTCCTCTTGAGGAATTCACGTCCTGCTACCGGCTCCAGGACATAGCTAAAAATAAACTCTGGTTTTCAAACCAAAAGCTCTGTCTGTCGGAAGGCTTTGCCGGTGTGCGCGTGGGGCCGGAAGGGCTGTGTCGGAGTCCCCTGAGGTCAGCCGGGGCCTCACGATGCTGTTGCTTTCCTCTTTCCAAGGAAGCCTGGGGCCTCATGAGTCACTCCAGAAACCCCGGTGGAGCCTGGTTGGAGGAGTCAAGTGGGGCCTGTCTCTGGCACCATGGTGGCTGTCAGACCCAGGACACAGAGTTGAGGTGGAGGACGGAGCGTTTCTAAAGACACAAAACAGTGCGATTCCCAAGGTGGCATCCATTCTTACTCTAACCCAGTCCAGCCAGACTGGGGAGGGGAGGGAGAGGTAGGACTCTCCTAAGCTGCCTTGGAGCCAGTTCTCCATCCTTGGCCTGGGTGTGTCCACTGCTGCCGCCTCACCGCCCAGAGCTGTCTGGACTTGTCTGAGAAGGGTGCTGGGCAATCCGTCCAGCGAGGAGGAGAGATTTCTCTGTTACACGGGCCGCTGCCTCCTTCTGCTGCCGCCTCTGAACCAGTCACCTCTCTCCCACCCCCCGCCCAGGAGTCTCTAAAAGCTCTCAGCAGGAGCCCCACTTTGCCCCTCTGGACAGCTTCCTTGGAAAACAGAAAAAACTTTAGGGCCTGGGGGTCTAAAAGGAGGGGAAGGAGCAAATGAGTCAGGACAAGAGCCTGA
>NW_011913891.1:0-2259 GCF_000151845.1 Pteropus vampyrus | reverse complement strand
GCATCCTTCTGAAACTCCAGCCAATTAAATTCTTATAAAATTAAGCTCCTTTGATTATTTCATCTCTTCCAGAGCCTCAAGCTCAACATTTAAGTATCACTTGTGTTTTTCCATGACCTAAGATGTCAAAATAAAAGAAATTGAGTTGAATGTATATTGGTTATAAATTCAGCAAGTTGGGGAGGCTCATTCTTACTTTCTTTGACTATAAATTAGAGATAATCATAATATCTATGTCATAGATTTATTGTGAACATTTAAATGTATGGAAAGGCTGTGAGAACAGCAACTAGCTCATAGCATATCATTAATGTTAGCTATAATAACTGTAATTATTATTATCATTATGAGTTAATAATAAAGTAGATAAGATTCCATATTGATGTATTTGTACTTATTTATATTTATTAAACATATTAGTGTGATCAGTGATAGGGTTGTGGGGGAAAGCTCTCAATTGATATTTCTAATTTATTTGTTTCTGGTTAGTCATAGTTTAAAAATTCTCACTCTAACACCCATCCCTATTTATTTTCTCTGCAAGATCCTTCCTTCTCTAACATTTATTTTCTTTGCAGTGTAAAAACAGACGTAAAAGTCAGATTCATATTCAGTAATTGTCCTCACAGCTAACCAAACTGGGTTCTCTGTGCAACACACTTGATAGTGCTGTACCTGGGGTATCAACATAATCATTATTATCAAAAGTATGTTATTGCTGATACCTGCCTGTGTGCAAAGCCCTGATCACTGCAAGAGCTGGTGGCTGGCTCACCACCTGAGTGGATCAACCTGGATTTATCCATGAATTCTCCTTGCTAAAAATTATTTTCAACAATTACATAGAAACCTCAAAAACAAATTAAGGTAAGTAGGATTGAACCGATGGTTCTGAAGAAATGTTTTCACAACTTAAAGCACCACAGTGTAAGTAGAAATAAGAGATGAAAAGCAGAAATTAAATTTATATATGGAATATTTCTAGCTCCATCTCCAATTCCACTTTTCATCTCCAACTCTAATTTACATCTTCAGTAATTTTTCTACCCCTATTAGATATATTGTGTCATACATATGTATTTATCTAAATAAATATTTATATATACTCATACATACCTGCATACGTGTGTGTGTGAAACTTAGATCCCAAATTTTCTTTCTCTGATCTGTTATTTTTCCTAAGTATTATTTTTTAAATTCCATTAAAAGATGTAAAACATATTGTTAATATTTTAGTTTCTAAAGAGAATTACAATTTACATATTCTCTTCACAACATGTGTTTGTAAAACACATTGCCTATTACACCATTTGACACTCCTCACTTAACAGCCAAATAGATATCTTTTAACAGTATATACTGACACATAGTATTTATTTCACTGACCGTCGATGAGTTCTTATTTCCTAGTTAATGAAAGATATGGTACCCATTTGGGTTTTAGTTTATATAATAGTTGGGTCTAGATTGCCATAATTTTACCTATTGGTCTCACAACATTTTCACTGTCCCTTAATTCTCCATGTTCTTGTGTCTCTTCTTTTCCCAACCTAGATTGTGCTACTTATTCTAATAATCACTCCCTAGAATATTCCCTCATCTCCCTCATGCCTTCCTTCCTTTGCCATATGCTCATGGCAAAATCCCAAACTTAATTAAACCTAAATCTCTCTATGCCTGCTTCAGTCTTTCTATCTGCTGTCCCAGGAGATGGTGGCTGGTGAAAATCAAATAAGTGTGATGACTGATATTTTGAATTTATGGTCAGTAATAATCTTAAGTGGGCCCTTACTGCTGCTAAGCAGTCCCCCAGTCTCATACATTGTGCAGTCCATTAATTCTCCCACTATGAGAGATCCTTATTTTACAATTTCTTCATTCTCCTCACACTTCAACCTCCTCCTCCTCAACCCACACTATCAGTTGATAACCCTGTATATTAGTCAGGATTCCCAGAGAAACAACAGAGCCAACAGGAAGTTTGCATGCACATGTATGTGTTTTACATATATGGTTTTATGTATATATGTATATACCTACATCTATATACCTATATCTGTATGTATGTATGTATATATGTATGTATGTATGTATGTATCTATCTATCTATCTATCTTAAGAAATTAGCTCACATAATTATGGAGGCTGCTAAAAAATCTGCAAGGTAGGCTGGCAGGCTGAAGGACCCAGAGAAGAACTGATATTGCAGTCCAACTCTGAAGGCTGCTTTCCGAAGAATTCTTTCTTGCTTGGGGGAGG
>NW_011913890.1:0-2345 GCF_000151845.1 Pteropus vampyrus | reverse complement strand
GAAATGGACAGGGTAGGGAGAGGTGTCTGTGCCGAAGGAAGGCTCGAGGGAGGAGGGTGCCTGTGCTCCCTCATGCTAATTTTGACATTTTCCCGTGCTTCTGCTTGTCATCATCAACTTATAATTTAACCTCGTTGTGGTGATGCCTCTGGAATGTCAACAAGGCTTGCTGGAATTTCATTAAAGCCCAGCAGCTGGCCCCTGGTATTTCTGAGACAAATGACGTGCAGCTGCATTCTGGCCCTGCTGTCTTTATCCTCCATCTAGCAAAGGGCAGCATTAGGCACACTTAATCCGGAGAGATATTCCACACGCCGAGGGCAGGGCTTGTCAATTCCACCCGTGACATTTCCTATGGACTGTTCTGCCTGAGCCAATTAACCCAGAGTAATTGCTGAAAAGCATTAGATATTGATGATAGATACATGGGACTGACCCCAGGGGTGGCTGGAGGGAAAATGGTGAATGACGAAACTTTCCCATGTCTGCACAGTGTTTGCCAATTCGAAGCCCCTCTGCCTGCATCACTGCAATGGTCCAATGATGTAAGCTGGGGAACTGGTGGTATCCCCATTTCACAAAAGTGAAAATTAGGCCTTGGAGAGGGAAATGATGTCAAGTTCATCAGAGTAAAAAAAAAAAAAAAAACACACACACACACACACAAAAACTGGGCACGAACTCCATGTTTAGATTTTGCAGTTTTTTGGTTCATCCAATAAATGTTTATTCAGCACCTACTATGAGCCGACATTGTACTTGGCTGTAGGATGGTTTTCCATCTCTTACATCCATGGCATTTGTTTGTATGATTTTCTCCTTTGGGTTCGTCTCCCAAGGGGCATCCTTGCCCAATTCCATATATCCTATACCCATTTACTCCCCTTTGCCCCTCTGTTCCCCTCCAATCTGTGGTCAGGGGGCTCTGATGTCCTTCAGTCATACCTGAGTTTGCATCAGTTTCCTTGTCTGCCCTACTCTAACAGTAGCCTGGTGACACTAATCCATCCCAAGGTAAGGGATGCCCTGTCCAGTTGCAGGCCTCCCGCACCTCTGTGAGCACGGTGGAGAGCCATCTGGAGCCAGGGGGCTTTCTTGGCCCTGGAAGCACAGTGTCAGCAGCTGCCTGCCTGGCCTGTGGGTTCAACTGGTCTTGCCAGCCCTTGGCATCACATATGGTGTGAAATTCTTGGGCCATGATCCTGGCACGTCTATGAGTCTGTGGGATGCAGAATATTGGTACCCTGTATGCTGGCACTACCAGCCCCTGAGATACTTAACTGGGGTAGGAACAGGGAGGCACAGGAGGGAGTTCGTAGCTGAGACCACACTGGGCCCAGATCTTTCCCAGGTTGGGTGGTTGAATTTGCCAGGGCTGGGCGACTTCAATGACGAAAGTGTCCACCCCCTGCTGCTTGGGCTAGAGCTGCTAGAAGCCTCAATAGATGTTCTCTATTGAGGTCAAGCATTTGGTTGACTTATTGGGCAGAGAAGGGAAGAATTCAAGAACTTTCTGGAATCCAGTATGACCTGGAAACTTCTCTCTCCCCACTACCTCTTTTATTTTAATCATGAAAGTTCCAGAAAACGCAAGGCTCTTTTTAAAGCTGCAAATACCTGGGAGTAATAACAAGATTTCAAAAGAGGTGAGTGTAACATGAAGGCCAGACACAGAGATGGATTGGTGACAGGAAAGCAGGGTGAGTCAACAATGACAGGGAAGACGAACACACAAACATGGAGGAGCCCCTTGGAGACAGAGGGACAAAGAAGCACACACAATGACAGCCAAACACACACAGGCATAAAGGCAGAGAGATGGGAACCCGGGCTGAACAAGAGCCACACAGAGCAGATGTCCAGAGCTTCTCACAGCCCAACTAAATCAATCCAGGTTGGCTGTGGGGCCAACCTGCCTGTGACAGGGTCCAGTCTGCCTCTTATTGGCTGATAGGGATGTACTGCCCTATCTCTAGACTTCAGTTTCCTCAGCTCTAAAATGAGGACAGTGAGAGCCTCCAACTCACAGCACTGATGATTACATGAGTTCCTTTCTTAAAAAGTGCTTGGAATCATCCCTGCCAGAGAGTCTATGTTCACAGTAAGCTACAAAGATAGGGAGAGGTGGGGGAAGAGTGGGGCAAGTCTTAATTCATGGTTTTACTTTTCTGACAGCGCCGGCACCAAACACCCATGGCCACAGTGTGCTAGGAGCAACTGAGGTTGGCCTGAGAGTGACTCTGGCATCAGTGCTGGACTGGCTCCTTTCAGATACCACAAACCCTGCCTTGGAGAAAGGGGAGGTGTGGGGCATGACAAGGAGAGACAGGGTTTGGATAGGAAAG
>NW_011913889.1:0-4013 GCF_000151845.1 Pteropus vampyrus | reverse complement strand
ATAGGGGGCGGGTCATCCGAATGCAGAAGATATGCCATTAATACGGAAAAGCCCTGGTGGCCTCATCGAACTTCGGATCTGAAAAGGGCCACTGATGGCCTCTCATCGTTTAATCGATGAGCAGTGTGAGGAACAGAGAGGTTAAGTAAGTTTAATCGATGAGCAGTGTGAGGAACAGAGAGGTTAAGTAAGTTTCTTCAGTCACACAGCTCGCGGCCCTGTTATTCCTCACCGTCCGAGGCCGCTGCTCTTGTCATGGGCCGAGGCCCCTGTGGGAAGTTCCGGGGCTGTCATTCCGTTGTTCACCAGCTCGAGGGAGGAGAGAAGCCGATCATAGCAGAATTAACTTTGCGCAAGAATTGCACAGATCACCAGTGCACTGCACCAAACAAGAGGCGACACTTTAAAAAGCCAGACTTCGAGCCTCCTTTTCGTGCCCTTGGCGAAAAATGCCGCTTTCACGAATAGACGCTTTTACCCTCAATCTTGCGCAATTACATATATTTTAAGAATCAAAAGGAAATCAGCTTCCTTTTAAAAACAGCCCTTTGGGGAGGGTTAGGGTGTTGTAGTTCGGAAAAGGATTTGCTTTTTAAAATCCCGTTTTTATTTGGCAAAGCTTATGGATCACTGGTCTCCGGTAGGATTTGCCTCCCCTCCTCGCTCGGTCCCAAACGCTCTGTCGTTCTCATAGCTAATACATTCCCCCCAGGATTATTAGGGCGCATCTTGTTGATATCGGGGGGTTCCTGGGTCGTTTCCTCCGTGTTCTGTGGGTTCCACTTCCAAGTACGCCATGGCCTCGCTTCCTTCCTTTCTCCTCTCCCGTCTTAGCTCCGGCCCCCGTCTCACGTTGTTTTCAGTCTGTGTCCGATTGCTCTTGCCCTTGTCTGTCCCTGTGTGGCAGAGTGATTTTTCTAGAACCAAGCCCAGCATCGCGCGTCCTGCGGCGTCTGCCCCGTGTGCAGAGGGCGGTGCAGGTTGGGTGCAGGTCGGGTGCAGGCCGGGTGCAGGCCGGGTGCAGGTCGAGTGCAGGCTGGGTGCAGGCCGGGTGCAGGTCGGGTGCAGGGCGGGTGCAGGGCGGGTGCAGGTCGCTGCATTCCCTCCTCCTCTGGGGTCGATCTCGAGTCTGCGCGAAAGCCACCTTCTCAGGCGTCACCTGGCCGTCGTGTGGATGGTCGTCACCCGTCCGCCTCGCTCCGGCATCTTCCCTCCGTCTCTGGTCTTCCCTGCAGCTGTCCCCACCGAGTTCTAACGCACCGTATGATTTGCCGGCGCTTCGGTTCATCGGCGCTCGCTGCAGGTAGGATGTCAGCCGCCAGGTGGTCTGCGGTGTTTTGTTGGCTCCGAGCGTTCTGCCTGCTGTCTCTTTCCTTCAGCTGCGTGTCTCTGCGTGGCACTTGCCGAATTGCCCCGTAGAGAGCTGTGCGGAAGGCAGAATTTTCCAGGACGTGCCGCTCTCTTCCCCTTTCCTTGGCCCAGGCCGTCCTGTAGCCCTGGGGTCTGCGGCTGTGGTACCCCTGCCTCGGCGATGCAGCGCACTGTGAACTCGCAGCCACGCGTCCTGTCGCTGTGGGCGGGCTGCGGGGTTTACCTCTGCGACAGTGCGGGGCTCCCTCTGAGCATGGTCCAGGGGACGCTCGTCGGTTGTTGGGTGTTCGGCTGGTGGCCACACTTGCTCACTGACCAGTGGTTTCTCTTCTGATGGCATCAGCGATCGCTCTTTCGATACCAGTGGTGGTAGAGGTAAACGGGGGAGTGCTGCCCCCCACTGAGGACTCGGGGTGCAGGACCGAGGGCGCGCAAGGTCCCCGGGCAGCCTCACCCTCTGCCGTGTGCAGCCCCCTGGGGGGGGATGGCCCGGGACGCACGCCGTCTAAACACGTGCACGTCCAGGCCGCGGTGGGGACGGTGAAGGAGTCCGCCCAGGAGAAGGCGGCCCTGCCGTTGTCACACGGCCGCCGTGGCATCGCTGTCCGTGCGGTGACACCCCCGGCCTCCAGACCCACCGCCCGTGCCTTCACGCGGGGTCAGGACCCGGCTGCCCATCGAACGGCTTTCTTTAGTTGGTGGTATTTCCGGCGACACGTCCAGAAACTAAGCTCACCAAATGGTTCACTAGTGATAAGAGGGAACTTCGTTATTTTTCGGATTATTAAAAAAAAAAACAAACACAATTTCTATTTAGGCTTGAGTCATTCCTTTAATTCTGGCAAAACCTCAAGATGTTTTTCAGGAAAGTAAACAGAAGAGCACCATACCTGTGTGCGTGTGCATGTGTGTGTGGGTGTGTGCGTGTGTGTGTGCGTGCGTGCGTGCGTGTACACGCGTGTGGAGGGCATGGGATTCTTAAGATAATCGACCAGTGTGTGCGTGACAAACCATTTATGTGGCTGGTGACGTGCTTTTCCTTCACTGCTGTCCTTTTTGCTATTTAAACTTTGTCACATGTGAAGTGAAAGCGAACGTTGAATGAATGAAAGATGAGGAACGGCCCCCCCCACCCCCCCACGGCTGTGTCTGACGCCCAGAGCTGCGGCCGGGCATTTCACAGGCTGTGACGGACATGAATGAGACCGTAGGGTTCTGTCAGCACCGACCGTGATGTTACCTGTTTGAGCATCAGTGTGGAAGAGCCGTGCCTTCTGGGAAACGTCCAATTGGTCAGAAAGCACATTATTTGCAAACGCTGATACTTTAGCTGGTTTTGGTGACTGTGTCCTCGGGCGCACGCGACATCTTACCTGTTGGGGGCGCTGCTGAGGCTGAGGTGGGCTCGCTGTGACAGGAAGAAACAGGTGGGTGGCAGAAGGACCCGCCAGTGTCACCGGGATAGATTGGGGACGGACACATGGATTCCCTTCGTTGATGACAAGCGCGTCCATCTCGGGGGCAGCAGTGACCTGCAGAGGACAGACGGTTTTGCTCAGCCGTGACCTTTTGTCGTCACTGACCTGGGCAGAGCGTAGCCCTCGTCCTGGCGTCCGGTATTTTCTGTTCCCGTCAAGTTGCATCCCGCGTGTGGTAATGACCTCTGTGAGGTCGATGCCGGTTTCGGGAGTTTGAAAACAAGTAAATAGAGCGAACGCGCTCTGATTTCTTTTTTCCTCTGTCGGTTGCCCTCAGGTGATTCTTCCCGTAGGATGCTCTGAGAGCAGGGGGTCCGTGCTCCTGAGGATGGAGGGCGGTCTGCCGGTTTCCAGCATGCAAGAGCCTGCGTCCCGCCTGCAGAAGCCACGGAGCTCCGCTAACGGGAATGGAGATCTCGATTCAGGTACCATTCTGCTTTCCAGGTCCCTCCGGCCTTGTGACGTGTTCGCCAGCATCTTCCTGAAAAGGTTCGGGAAACCGCGGGACAGCGTGTGTTCCTGCATCTCCCACGCGGCCCCTTCCTGGGACTCGCGATCGGATTTACAGGCACGTAGCAGCCCCAAAGTCACGCGGAGCCTGGGTCGGGATTGATACCACCCGCGTACCAGACAGCGGGCTGGTGACGGCGAGGTGACAGATGGCTTCGGAATCTCGCTGGCTTAACACAGCACGTGTTTATGGATCACGGGCACTGTGGTGGGTCGGACAGAGCCTGACGGCCCCTTCCAGGGCCACCATCTCAGCGTGCCACTCACTTCAGGCTCTGTCCTCGCCGGGGGAAGCAGAGCTGCCGCGTCGTGAGGGAGAGTTGGATGTTTTCGCTCGGAAGGCACAGGTGCCATTCTTGCTCAGAGTGTCCTGACCAGAACCCGTCACCCGTGTCCACCGCCGCAGAGGAGGCGGGGGAGTCGAGTTCTCTGCCGTGTGCCCAGAAAGCAGGGGCCGCAGGGCGTGCCCAGCAAAGATGCCCCTTTCCCAGACCCTCCCCGACAGCCCGAGCTCCGCTTCAGAAAAACGCGGGATGCGGGAGACATTTAGGTCGTTTCGATGCGTGGTCCAGTCTTTCCCCCTTTCAGAAACCCAAAACAAATCAACCGAACCGATCTTCGATTGGATTTTGATATCTAACCAATGAACTTATA
>NW_011913888.1:0-2597 GCF_000151845.1 Pteropus vampyrus | reverse complement strand
AGAATGCCTATAAATTAGTAAGAAAAAGATGAACAACTCAAAAATGTTTAAAGGACCTAAACAAGGAATTCACAGAATAACCAATAAACATGAAAAGATTAAAAATCTCAATGATAATCAGGAAAATGCAAATTTCCTGAAGTATCACTTGTGGCCACAAGCACACTATGGTAGCACACATTCTTATATACGGTTAAAACATATTTAAACATAAATTTGGAAAAATTTGCTATTTATTTCAATGCATATAAAAATACTAACAAAGCAAAATAATCTTCCTTTTATAAGTTTATTATATTTTACCTGTTTCACTAGTTCTTTATCTATATCATTTGCCATGGACTCCTGGATAGATCGCAGAACAAGTCTATATAATGAAACAGTATCTTGACACTGGAAACACTGATGAAGGATTTTATCTAAATTGCCTGCTCTCCCAGCACTGTTGGAATTGAGAATAGATTTAATTTGTAATAGACTGTCAACATCTGTAAAAAATTGGGGGTAGATTAAAAACAACGTGGTCTCTATTTTTTATACTGCAATTGATAACAATTCAATAAAACATGATACAAGATAATGGTAGTTTTATGGGTCTGCTAGAGTCATCAAGTGTACCATCTAATTCAATTCAATATGCATATACTGGGACTTAATATACATCAAACAATTACTACACCTAGTAGAAAAACGAGACAATGTTCTTGTCATCTAGAAGCATGCTGACTACATAGCAGAAGCAGGAAAATAATTATAAGTAAATATGATTAGTTAGCCATGCAAATTCAATTTTTTTTAGAGTCAGAATTTGGAAAACATGAGGCTAAAAAAAAATCAGTAAATAGGGGGGTTAGTTTTAAAATATTACAGAATATTTACCGACAGTTTTTTTAAAATATAAAGATATGTGAAAAAGAAAAAACCAAAACCAAAAAAAGGTCCATAGTCCCTCTTAAATAGATAATTTCAATAAACATTATGAAATGTATAGAAAGTGACTCACACTCTTGAATTGTACTTATGCAAGCTACTGATATTCACGGAGGCCAGATTCACTGTACAATTTTGGGACAATGGGAAAGAATAGTGGAAATATCGTCGGCAATACATAATTTTAGAAGTTTTTCATTTCAGATTTGGTGCTTAAGATGAAAATGTGGAATTGAGAGACAAGAGTACTAGATTCAGTGTCTAGAATATGAGTTCTGTTAGAATTACTATCTATTTGATGAGTACCAAAAAAATATATTAATCTTTTTTAAAAACCTCCGGTTTTGAATAGCAAAGTAGGCTGAGACAGTACTGAAGAAGAGGCAAATATAGTAAAACTTTCTTATGCTTATCTAAAAGCAAATTAGTAATGGATATTTAAAACAGAAGAATCTATTTTAAGATGAAAAGTTTATCAGGATTTGAGAACAGAGACAACTAAATATTCCTACCTACATACCTACCTACTAATATTCAAAGACATCGACAATAACATTTTTATGCTTTAGTTGACTACTCACTTTTCCAAAGCTAGGGGGCCTCAAGCAGGTGACAATGAGCGCTCATGGCTGGGCCCTAAATTAGGGCAAAGATGGCCTTCTTTTGCAACCCCCAAGGGAAAAGAATAGTGTGATAAAAATATCACACAAATATATTCAACAAGTGCTGATAATTCACGGGCTATCAATCTTCAGTCATGTCATATTCTCACAGGATGTTAGTATCACTATTACAATAAACAGAATATGAGTGACCCAAGAGATTGTCATAATGATCATTTCTCTGTTTTGCATGGTGAGGAAACAGTCTGCAGCAAACACAAAACATGCAGCAGATCATGTAAAGTAACCACCACTTACCGGGCAATCATTTTTCCGAAAAGGGTGACATAAAGGGCATTACAGGTTGTAGCAGAACGACAGTGTCGTTCTAGCTTCTTCTCCTGCACCAGTTTAACAAAAAACAAAACAAAAATATATAACCACCTTGGACTTAAGTGGTCTTTACTACCAAGCCATCACAAGTATCCCTGCAGGAATGACACAGTTCCTAGCATTTCATCAGCAGCATCACTGCCGTGTGGTGGTGGACTGAAGATGAGGTTGGCATATAAATGCTTTATTTGCTTTAAAATTACTTGCTTAATATAATATTGTAAAGTAAACCTTAAGACTAAAATCTTTTTTATTGCTTATTCTATATCTGTTATTAGTTTAAGAGCAAATGCATTTAACAAAGTAATTGCTAAACTCCAATTTTCCTTATAACAATAGAGATCTCTTACATTGAATTTTAAATCTCATATAAGGTATTTTATAAGAAAGCTGACAGAGAGTAACAAAATAGCAGCACAATTAAAAACTCTTACCTGCTCTTTACTCAATTTAATGTCTACAGAGTGGCATTCTGCAATTATAATAGATTTTGCATCTTTAGGATTTAAAGGATCAAGGTGAAGTGTAGGCCACAACCTTTTATTTAAAGAAAAGAAAAATGACATTCTCTTCTAATAATATCACAAAAGCTGTACTCTATTGACAACACAAATAAAAATCCATTACAAGAATTAATTTTTTATATTGCCTTTATAAAATAAGTAAAACTAA
>NW_011913887.1:0-1765 GCF_000151845.1 Pteropus vampyrus | reverse complement strand
AAGGGCCATGAAGCGGCCTGTATTTGGTTTGAAATCATTCCATTTATCTTTCCTTTTATGGACCATTCAAATTGGTAGCCATTGGTCACTTATTTAGATGGCTTAGTAATCAATGGAATTTGATAATTTTAGTGGCCTTCCATTAGAAAGAATTGTATAATATTCCATGAAATAATAGTTTTGCATTGCATTCTTGGAACGGGCTTAGAAGCCAGCCACAGAGTGAAAGCAATGGGAAGCATGCATTTGGAATAGGCAGACTTGCAAAGCCATATTCCTGAGGTCTGGAGGCCAGGATTTGGTGGTTGAATACACAAACTACGGAGTGCTTCAAAACAGGGTGCCGAAGGAGCTCTCATTTCCAGCTTCGATTTACGTTCTGTTCAAACAAAAAACCTTGCTTCCTGAATGTCGTTTTGGCTTAATTTCAGCAGAGTAGCCATTCTTAATCCAAAGCAATCAAGAAGAATTTGTTCAGTGGTCAAACGACATTTTTCTGAATGCTTGGAAATCACAAGGTCCACTCTTGCAAAATATTCTCTAGCAAACAGGGCAGAAAAATGAATAGACATGCCAGACTCTGGTAGGTTGAGCATCAATGGCCCTGAAACTGACTAAGATTTTCTTGATTTTCTCAGCTGTGAAATAGAAACATAATACAACTTTTTGCTGAAGTCTGAAGTTGTACTTGTGTGTGTGTGTGTGTGCGCACGCTTGTGTGTGTGTATACATAATTCATCCACTTTACAAATTGCCATTCTAGCCTAGTCCAAAAGTGGCAGATATAACTTTGGCTAACTCTCAGTTTTTCAAAAATATATTATTTACTATCTCCTATGCTTCCAAAGCACTTTGTCCATATTTTCACTAATGTATTCATCACATTCTATTATAATTAGTCATTTGTCTCTGTTTTTCCAAGATAGACTTTGAGTTCTTTGTGCACAGAGTCTGTGCCTTCATCTTTATATTCTCAAAGCCAAATGCAATGCCTGATATATATTAAACACTATATATGTATAAAGAATAAAGATGAAAGCCGATAACTAAAGTCTACCTATATTCTGATGATGCAATTATAAGATGCTTTGAAAGATTAAATATATCATTCATCATATTCAAAATAGATGTGTGATAGAATGTTAGGAAAAAAGATTCATCGGGGACTCTTTTCTGGATGGCGAAGAAAAAAATATACATCGTTATCTTTAGATTTTGAACAAAATTGAAGGCAATTTCTGTTCCAATCATTTATTTCCTAAATTCCTGGCCACAAGGTGCTTGGAATATCAAAGATCGTGCTCGTCTGCTTGATTTAATAATGTATCCCTAAAGCTCTTAGGGCTATTAATAAGGTCACAGAAAAAGACAATGACACAGATCAATTTAAATTCTATGTTTTCATTCACAAATCTTTTCTAAAGGAGAAGACATCCTTTTGAATTCTTACCTACCTTGAACCATTATTCTGAGTAATTTAAGTTTACTGAATATACATTTCCTATTTCAAATTAATTTAATATACAGAATAGACAGTACCAATTTTATACTTAAATTTCCATTATACTCACTACTCATTTATATAATAATAACCATAAAGGAGAATTTATATACTAATGGCATATTCATAGGCTTACATGTCAAAAAGGACATTTACTTCTAATGAGAGGTAAAACATCTTCATTTTTCAAGCCAGTGGGGAAGAACTAATTTGAATTGATGGGACTTTAGGAATGGATCTTTAGACAGTTGGATATAATGGTTA
>NW_011913886.1:0-3063 GCF_000151845.1 Pteropus vampyrus | reverse complement strand
GAATTGAATTTAACTGGTATCAAAAAAAATTAAAGGGTAGGATCAGTGGAGGAAAATAGTTTTCATTGTCATGGTTAACTGTCTTTGAGATCTCCAGGATCCTAAGTTAAATTTGAGTTAACATATCAATCCTTGTGTGGCTCTAAGAAGGGAGCCAAAGGTAAGGACAAACTCCTTAGATACGAATGACTGTAATCTTTGCCTAGGCAGTAACAAGACCAGTGCTCCAGCCTTCCTATCCATGTGAGTCTCCCTCCCTAGCAAGTTTGTACTCCAGACTCCCAGTTCATTTCTAGATGGTTTCTAGGACTATACTTCACAGGGGGAGGCCTTTTCCAAGGGCTATTATAAACCCTGGGAAAAGGGCCAGAATGTTTCATATTGTAATGGAAAATAATCCTTCTACCTTCAATCTGCACATTTTATTTAAGGTGTGAAAAATGCTTTTCCAGCTTCGGCCAGGAGCATTCAGGTCTCCATGGGGACCTGGGCTAAGAGGGGTGGGGGACAATGATTAGGTGAGGGAGGAAACCCTCCCTGCAGCAGTTTCCAAGGGAGCAGCAACTATGTAGTCAGAGGAAAATAAGACTTGACCTCCAGTCTGGTTCCTATTACATGTTTCTGCCTCACCCTTGTGCCCAGAAGCTCCAGCTCACACTTGGCCTGGGACCAAGGAGAATTGTATGGAAGGAGACCCCTGCTGTGGACTTGGAGTTTAGAAGCCATAGTGCTGCCTTCATAGGCTGACGGTATCACCAGGCCAAGGGCAGATGAAGAAAATAAGACCTGGTACAGGTTGGCATTTAGAGACAGTAGCCTAACACTCACAGATCCTCAAGTCTGAGAGCTGTTAGAGAAGCTAAAATCAAATCATTTTTGCGGGGACAAAGCAACAAAGTAGTTGGCTGGTTGATGTGTGTAGTAGGTAAAGCTTGATTCTTTCACGGTTCCGGGTCCTTATTTAATTACTTTATTATTATGCTTTCTTAGATATTTGTAATTAATATTTTATGATTTTCCATAATGGTTTCTAGGTGATGAGATAATTATGCAATAGTTAATATTACAAATAGAATCCGTCAGACACAATGATGTGATATTTGTAGGTTACAAGTATGGTGATCTTCCTCTGGATCTTTTTTTAAAGTACGATTTACTCTATAAACACTAATTTGCAACTTTTTTATTATCTTATGACATAACCTTGAATTTTTCAAACTTAACGATCCAAGTTTTTTTAAATTAAATACTTAGCTCCAGGTGACAGACTAACTAGTACAATCTCCATTTCACGGGGAAGACAAATGTAGTTTAGAGAGGTTATTTCCCAAGTTTCAGGTCTGCTAGGAAGTAGCAGAGTTGGGATTCTAGCAGAGTAGGAACAACTAGCTCTTCCTGACTTTGGGTGAGCTAAGTCAAACTTTAGGGCTTCTTATTTCTCAATGAAATGAAGTCTTGCTCAAGACTTCCACTCTCACCCCAACATTCACCCCGACATTCGCCCTACCAAAAGGGGCTTTCTCATCCTGGTCCATACAGTTTTCCTGTTTTTCAAACATGGAGAGAACACCCTCCCCAGCTTATGTCATTTGGACATTTAATGGACATGTCTTCTCCATCTTGGTAGGGCTGACTCCTGACAAGACTGCTCATTGACTATTTATAGTGTGTCAAGTACTCTGGAAGGCATTATGTAATTTGACCTTTATACTAATTTATGAAGAAAATAATATTAGCTCTACTTTACAAATGAGGAAACGGAGACTTATAGAGATTGAGTTACTTCCTGGGTATCACATAGCTCGAAAGACCCCATGCTGGATCCATCAGCTCCACACAGTGGCTCAAGCTATTTGTGCCCTCATTCAGTCCTTTTTGTCCTACTAATCTATACCTAATCATCAGCTAGTTCTGCTGGGTCTACCTCAAAATAGATACAAATCTGAGCATTTCATACCTTATCCTCTGTTATGAGTCTAACCCAAGTCATCTACATTTCTTAATTTAGTCAGAGAATTCATTCTCTACGAGGCAATAAGAATGATCTATTTTTAAAAATCTTACTATGACAAACTTCCAAAAGTTTTTTTTTTCTCTTAAAATCTATACTTTGTTTCATAGCTTATGATTCCCTGATAACTCAGCCCTTTCTTAAATGCTATATATTGTAATAGCAAATAATCTTCCACTCTTAATATGCACATTTTTTAAATGTGTGGCTGAATTCTTACGTTAAAGTCCTAACGTAATTCTTACATTAAAGTCCTAACACCCAGTACCTCAAAATGCTACTGTATTTAGAGATAGAGGCTTGAACGAGGTAAAGTAAAATGAGGCCATAATGGTGTTCCATAATCCAATATGACTGGCGTCCTTATAGGAAGAGGAGATTAGGACACAAAGAACATAAGCAGTGGAATGGGCATGTGAGGACGCAGGAAGAAGGAAGCCATCTGCAAGCCAAGAGGAGAGGCCTCAGAAAAAAACCACACCTTGATCTCAGACTTCTAACCTCCTCCAGCACTGTGAAAAAATAAATTTCTGTTGTTTAAGCCACCCGGTCTATAGTACGTTGTTATGGCAACCTGTATTAGTCAGGGTTCTCCAGAGAAACAGATCTAACAGTGGATAGATTAGATAGATAAATAGATAGGTAGGTAGGTAGGTAGGTAGGTAGGTAGGTAGATAGATAGATAGATAGATAGATAGATAGATAGATAGATAGATAGATAGATAGATAGATAGATAGATAGATAGATAGATAGATAGATAGATAGATAGATAGACAGACAGACAGACAGACAGATAGTTAGACAGATGATGGATGGATGGATAAATGGATGGGCAGACAGATGGACAGTTGAATGGACACAGACAGACAGACAGGAAGATGAAAGAAGATTTTTCGTAGAAATTGGCTCATGTGGTTTTGAAGGCTGAGAAGTCCCACGATCCACTGTCTGTAAGGTGGAGAACCGGAAAAGCCAGTGGTATAATTCAGCCCATGTCCAAAGGTCTGAGAATGGAAGAATAGAGGGAGAGAAGCCAATGGTGTAAGTCTCA
>NW_011913885.1:0-2048 GCF_000151845.1 Pteropus vampyrus | reverse complement strand
CAGTTTTGTCTAATTCCAATGTCTGCACCCTTCTGGTTCCCAAATGTAAAAAAAAAAAAAAGAGAGAGAGAGAGAGTTTTAGAGTCACAGGAAAATATGTGCAAGAAAGGAAAAGAGGCAGGTACCAGAGGCCAGTTCAAGAGGATAAAGACTATTCGACTGATACTGAGCAGGTTGATGATTCCATCATCATTAGGGGAAGGATAAAGATGCTGACCTCAAGAGGTGAAATTGCAATGCGCAGATAAAAAGCCATTGGAGAAGATGATTAAAAAAGAGCTAAGGATCTAGAAAGGCTCAGAAGTAAATGGGAAAGAAAAAAGAAAGGTGGCACTTGGGTTTCAGATTCACAGGTGATCATCAGCTGGTATTGACTTGCAATATTTTTAAGGCACGGGTGCCTGAACCTGCACTCACCTTCATAACTGATTTCAGCCCACACCACCAATCAAAAGGGGTATGACAAAGAAAAGCTGGGACCAAGTAGTGGGTGCGAAGGGACAGAGCAAAGAGCAGAGCTACCAGGAAAGATCAGGGTCAATTACCTCCCATCTCCATGAAAGGCATATTTCTAGCTTCTTTTTTTCAGCTTGCCAAATCACTTTTCCATTTTCTTAGAAGATATCACTCGACTTTGGTCCAAGGTTTGTGAAAGCAGGAGGAGAGAAATAAAGTTTATCGTGTATCTAATATTTATTAGGCCTGCTGTGGTGCCCTTTGCCTATAGAATTCTCTTTTATCCTATATGTCCATTGTCAACTCTAGGCAATGCTGCCATTATTTGATATTGGAGGAAATAGAATTTCAGAGAGTATTACTGTCTTGCCCAAAGGCTCAAAACTAGTAAGGGACGGAGATGGAATATGAAGCAAGATGTAGTAAATTCAACCTCAACATTTCTTTCACTATATCATACTGTCATTAAAGTAAAGGGGCTTCTTTAAATCTCCATGCTCTTTCCTCCTCAGCTCTTTCTGCTGATTCTCAGACCTAAGAAATGATAAAAAATGAGGCTCTGCCTGATGGTCCATAAACCTTCTACTGAAGTTAGATCTGCCTGGCCCTTTCTTTGTGACAGGCCGCATGAATGCCCCATGCCTATGTGTTGTCCTTCCTACTTTACTCGACATGTCTAAGGGAGACCAACATTTCAAGACCAGAGAATTCTCCTTTCCTAGAAGTCTGTTCTGGCCATCGTAACTCAGAAGATCCTGAAATTTCTCTTAACTCCTGTCACAAGTGTCATCTGTTTTAATTTGAATCACAGGATCTTAGAATTGAGACTGAAGTAATTTTGACCCAAACATATTACACAATACAGGTAGTTCCCTATAATGCTACTCCTCACGGTCATCCCACCTGTGCTTGAACATTAGCTAAACTGGGAACTGATTAGCTCAAAAGAAAACCAATGTCATTGATGATGATGATGATGATGATGATGGTGATGGTGATGATAAAGATGGTGAGGATGATGATGATAACTTCTTGAGTAGCACTTACTATTTATGACACATTGTGCTAAATATTTTAAAGATATTATTTTACTCGATCACTCATAAAGTTTTATTAGTGCCTCATTTTACAAATAAGGAAACTACGTCGAGCCCAAGGCTGGGAGGTTGTCAAGCAGCAAAACCATGATGCAAATCCTGAACTAGATCCCAAAGCTCTTAACAGTACCATCTAGTTTCCCTTCACAATTTCCCTTCAGCATGGGAACTATGTCAGTGTGAAATGAAAATCTACTCCTAGAGCATGCTTCACGTGCTCCTGCCCTCAAGAGTTCCACAAACTTGTCTCCATCTCTCCTCGCCAAGGCAGCACTTCTGTTCTGCAGTTGGAAAATAGGTCCCCTATCCTTCTTTTGTTCCAAATATAGATTCTGTCATTTGATTCCTGCATGCAGAAAATAATCATGAGCCAGAAAAGCAGAGCTGAAGGAGTTACTATAGATCGGTTAGTCTGATACGTTGTGCTGAAGGTTAGGTCAGGAAAGCAGACTTTCCCAAAGTCACACTGCCCAGAGCCAGACCTAGATCCCATCC
>NW_011913884.1:0-2150 GCF_000151845.1 Pteropus vampyrus | reverse complement strand
GCAGGGCCCACTTTGTCCTAGATTGAGCTCATGTGTCTAGAACCTTTTCTAGATGCTCTGCTCCATCCCCTGGTCCCTTCTGTCCCTCTGTTGATCCCATAATGTCAGCCTTAAGCCATGGCAGAACTAGGCCTTCCCCCAACTTTATACTTTCATTGTCAAAAGCACCTTGGCCATTCTTGGCCCTTTGTTCTTTATCAGCGTCAACATCAGCTTTTCAAGTTATACACACAGATGGTCAGGATGTAGAGATTGGATTGAATTTTTTCTATATTGAATCTCTGTCTATGTGCATGGCATATGTCTAAGTTTATTTAGGATTTTAGATTCCTTACTAAACTATACTAGTATCGTAACTTAGATAGAATGGACAATTCATAGGTAGACACTACCAAAACTGAGTTAAGAAGAAATAGAAAATGTGAATAGACCTGTAACAAGTAAAGAGGTTGAATTAGTAATCAAAACACTACCCACAAAGAAAAGTCCAGGCCTAGATGGCTTCACTGATGAACTGTACCAAACATTTAAAGACAAATTAATGCATATTTTTCATAAACTCTTCTAAAAAAGAGAATAGGAGGAACATTTGCAGACTAATTCTGTGAGGCCAGTATTACCCTGAGAGCAAACCAGAGATACAACAAAATAACTGTAGACTAATATCTCTTATGAATATATATGCAAAAATCAGCAAAATACTAGCAAACTGAATCCAGCAACATACAAAAAAGGATTATACACCATGACCAAGAAGGACTTATCCCAGAAATGCAAGGTTGATTTAACACCCGAAACTTGATTAATGTAATACACCATAGCAACAGGATAAGGGACAGCTACCATATGATCACCTCAGTAGATACAGAAAAAACATCTGACATAATCCAACATCCCTTCAAGATAAAAATACTCAACAAACTAGGATAGAGGGGAACTCCCTCAACCTGATAAAGAGTATCTAGGAAAATCCCACAGCTAACATAATGGTGAAGACAATATTTTCTCTCTCAAATGAGAAATAAGACAAAGATGTCCACACTTGCCACTTCTATTCAACATTGTACAGAAGATTCTAGCCAGGGATATTAGACAAGAAAAAGAAAAGGCATTCATATTGAAAAGCAAGAAGTAAAACGATCTCTGTTCATGCATGACATAATCTTGGACACAGAAACTTCTAAGAAATCCACTAAAAAATTGTTAGAATAAACAAGTTCAGTAAGTTTACAGGATATAAGATCGATATACAAAAAATCAGTTGTATTTCTATACACTCACAATGAACAATCCAAAACTTAAGAAAACAGTTTCATCTACAAAAGCATCAAAAAGAATAAAATACTTAGAAATGAATTTAACAAAAGAAGAGTAAAACATAATATGAAAAATAGAAAACACTGCTGAAAGAATTAAAGATTTAAATAAATGGATAGACATCCCACGTTCATAGACTGGAAGACTTAATTTCAAGATGGCAACGGTCCCTAGATTGATCTACAAATCCAACACAATCCCCATCAAAATCCCAGATGGCTTTGCAGAAATTGACAAGCCGATCCTAAAATTCATGGAACTCAAAAGAGCCAAAACAATTTTGAAAAAGGACAGAGTTGGAGCATTCACAATTTCTGATTTCACTACTTACTACAAAGATACAGTAATAGAACAGCATGGCTGGCATAAGGATAGACATATAGATCAACAGAATGGGTTTGAGAATCTAGAAATAAACCCTCACGTTTCTGGTCAATTATTTTTGCCAAGGGTGCCAAAATAATTCAATAGAGAAAGACTGGTCTCTTCAACAAATGGTGCTGGGTCAGAAGATATCTGTATGCAAATAAATGAATTTAGACCTCTTCCTTACGCTATACACAGAAATTAACTCAAAATGGATCATAGACCTGAATGTAAGAGCTAAAACTAGAAAATTCTTAAAACACAGCAAATTTTCACATCCTAGGGTTAAATTAAGCAAAGCCTTCTTATATACAACACTAAAAGCACAAGTGACAAAAGAAATTTTGATTTTGTTAATATGAAAACCTTTAGTATTTCAAAGGACACCCATGAAGAAAGTCGGGGGAAAAACCACCCTAGAATAGGAGAAAATATTTGCAAATCATGAAGCCGTTAAGGGACTTGTA
>NW_011913883.1:0-2056 GCF_000151845.1 Pteropus vampyrus | reverse complement strand
AATGCACAGCCATCTCACTGGTTGCCCTGATTTATGTATATACCCGCAAGATCTCTTTAAATCACCAAGTAGGTCTTGTCACTTCCCAACTGAAAACCTTCACCTGGCTTTATGAGCCCCAGGATAAGCCCCAAACTCCTCCCCTGTGCTCTCAGGTACCTCTGCTAGGATCCTCTTTCTAGCCCCCTGTCTCTATCACTTATCAGCCGCAGTGGCCTCGTTGCCAATTCTCAGACCAACCACACCCTTTCCCACCTCAGAGCCTTTACATTTCCCTGCTTTGTGCCCCATCCCCACCTTCAGATGCCCCCATCCCTCACTTCCCCCTCCCCCACCCCACCATCGCTCGCTCCGCTTCACTCCGCTTTATTTCCTTCAGAACCCTTCTCTCTGTCCATATTCACATCACTGACTGTTTATGGTTTGCCTTGTCCCCTTAGAATAGTCCTTTGAGGAAAAGGACCTTGTCTCACGTGGCAGTTGGATCTCTAGCGCTCCAGACATAACTGCTGAATGAGAGAATGGTTGAGCCTCTTCGGTGAACCAGGATTCGTCCTGGGGTGGGTATGAGGACTAGAGAGGAAGAGCGTGGGCACTTTTATGGTGATTATCATGACTCAGCTTTCGAGGCCCTGCTTGACAGGGGAAGCTCCCGGTGCTTGCCCAGACCCCCACTCCCACCCCAACCCCCAGGGCTGCTCCCTCACCAGGTTCCCAGGCACCCTGGAAAGCTGGAACAATCGACATGTGGCATTGCACGCTGGTCGTATATCTGCCTTCCCCATAGGCCAAGCTCTTCCAGGGTGACGCACCTCTATCCTCCTTGTCCTGGTCCCTGGGCTGAGCTCGGCCAAGGGCTGGGGAATTGGTCTCAGGTGAACAGACTCTTTCCTGCTTCGTGACTCAGCATTTGAGGGCTTCAGCCAAAGCACCTCACAACCAATAGGGCTACCTGATTTGGACATAAGTCTGGCCCTAGCCTGCAGGGCCAACTTAGACATGAGGCGAGCGGATTGCCAGCTGGACAGTAACAGAATGGTCACTTTTATCGTCACACCAGGCACTGAGAGCTCAGGTAACTGCTTCTGTCAGCACCAGACTGTCACCCAGCACCTCCAGCCTGGCTCACTGGCTCATCAGCTCCTGTCAAAACCTGCTCATGGCTGTGCTGAGGATACAGCCATCTCTCTCCTCGCCGACAGACCTGACTTTGTGTCCGGACTCTACCACTTACCAGCTGGTTGACCTTGGACAACCTGCTTAACAGCTGAGCCTCAGTTCCTGCAAAATGGGGATACTAGTAGTACCTCTCTCATGAGTATCTCTCATTTTGGGGCTTGAATAGAGTAAGTAAGATCTCTAAAGTGCTTGGTTCCCAGGACCTCAATATGTGTATGCTGTTATTACTACTCTAGGAATGAGTTATGTGTGCAAATTATTACAATCCTGGACACTTCTAAAAACACCCATCTCCCATGGACATATTTTTTTCACACATGATTTTAAAAACATTCGCTTCAGCTTTTAAGAAAGGCTAAAAGAAATATGAAAAGTGTCTCTATCTAAAAACAATAAAATTGATTTTAAAACTTCTATAGAAAACTCATCTACTACGTGGCCCATGGTCTCCGCCATCATGCCCATCCTCATAAACTTCTGTCAGGTTCAGGGATAAGAACCCTAATAAGTTCGTTTACCTCTCTGAACCTCAGTGTTCACATCTGTGGAATGGAGATAAAAGTACTTACCACACAAGACTGTTATAAGGACCCCCCAATAACAGGTTTCAAGCAGAGTGGGTGGCACATAGGAGCTGAAGGAGTGTTAGCCTCCACCCTACCCCACCCCGGCCCATCTGCTGTGTGCCTGTTTCCCTCTGTTGGATCACGGAAGCTCTGCATCGCCCAATGCCCGCCTCTGCCAGACTGTCTGGAAGCCCAGGGATAAGTTTATTAGCCCACTGTGGTTTTCTGGGCCCAACAGTTGGGCTCCTCCTGCTTCGCTTTTTGTTTTCTGAACTCTGACCTTTGTCTTCATGGTCTGAGTGTATCTTGTG
>NW_011913882.1:0-1424 GCF_000151845.1 Pteropus vampyrus | reverse complement strand
AAATAAATAAATAAATAAATAAATAAATAAATAGAGTTTTAAGAAACACAATAGAATAGATAAAAGAGTTGTGGTATATTCACATAATGAAATACTATAAAGTCGTGAGAAAGAATTATGTACAAATACAGGCAACAATGTCGATGAAGCTCACAGACGAATCTCACAAATACAGTAATGAGCAAAAGAAAATAGATATTTATTTTTATTTTTTATTTCTTTATAAAAAATTATTAGGATGACATTGCTTAACAAAATCAAACAAGTTTCAAGTATATCATTCAATATGAGGTCATATATATATTGCATTGTGTGTTCACCACCTAAAGTTAGATTTCTTTCCATCACCAAATGTTTGATCCCTTTTACTCCTGTCTACCTTCCCCTTCCTCTCCTTCCCTCTGGAAACCACACTAATCCACTCTTTGTGTCCATGAGTCTCTGTTTGTTTCTCATGCTTGTTTGTTGCTTTCAGTTTTATATCCCACATATGAGCAATATCATGTGGTTTTCAACTTTTTCTGTCTGTCTTATTTCACTTAGCATGATTATCTCAAGATTCATCCCTGTCGCAAATAGCAGTATTTCATCTTTTCTTATGGCTGGGTAATATTCCATTGTATATATGTACCACAGCTTCTTTATCCAATCATCTATCATAGAATACTTCAGTTGCTTCCATGTCTAGACCACCAAGAATAATGCTACTATGAATATTGGAGTGCCTATATCTTTGTGGATATTTTCAAGTTTTTTGCATAAATACCCAGAAGAGGGATTGCTGGATCATATGGTAATTCAATTCTCAGGTTTTTGAGGAACATCCATACTATTTTCCATAGTGGCCGTACCAATTTGAAGTCCCACCCTCAGTATATGAGGGTTCCTTTTCCTCCACAACCTCGTCAACACTTGTTATTATTTGTCCTATTGATGATAGCCAATCTAACAGGTGTGAGATGGTATCTCGTAGTTTTGATTTGCATTTCCCTAATAGCTAGTGAAGTTGAGAATCCTTTCATATGTCGGTTGGCTATTTGTATGTCTTCTTGGGAGAAGTGTCTGTTCAGGTCTTCTGCCCATTTTGTAATTAGTTAATTTGGTTTTTTCTTGTTGAGTTGTATGAATTCTTTTTATATTTTGGATATTAGGCCCTTATCAGTGACGTTGTTTGCAAATATATTCTTCCATTAAGATGGTTGCCTCTTTGCCCTGTTGACAGTTTCTTTTGCTGTGCAGAGCTTTTTAGTTTGATATAGTCTCATTCATTTATTTTTGCTTTTACTTCTTTTGCCTTTGAGGCCAAATTCATTAAATTCTCTCTAAATCCAAGGTCAATGAGCTTAGTACCTATGGTTTCTTCTATGTAATTTATTGTTTCAGGTCTTATATTCAGATCTTTGATCCGTTTTAAGTTAATTATG
>NW_011913881.1:0-1928 GCF_000151845.1 Pteropus vampyrus | reverse complement strand
AATACAATTTATTATTATTTAAGCATATTTAGTTTCATGAAATCTAATATTTTCACCTCTGATTGTATGGAGGTTTAGATAATCTAAACAGTGTTCATATTATAATAAAACTACTTGTTAGGTAAATTTTTAAAAGTTTGTCAGATTTGAAAATAAATTTAGAAATGACAATTTCTAATGGCCTCATTAATTAAATGGATGAATGAATAAAATAGCAATGGACATATACATTAATTAGAAACTAGTGAACTAGAAGGTAGATCTGAAAAAATTACACAATAAAACATTGAGACAAAGAGAAAGAAAATGCAAAAGACAGACTAAAAGATATTGAAGATAGAATGAACATAATTGAAGAAAAGAGAGAAAAGAGAATGTAAAATACAATATCAAAGAAATAATAGCTGATAGTTTTTAGATATAATCCAAGAAATGAATTTACAAATACAGAAAGCTCAAAGTATACCAAGAAAGATAAAAAAAATAAATCTACACCTGGAATATCATAGTGAGTTTTTTGAACACCACAGACAAAGAGAAATTCTCAAACACAGTTAGGGAAAAGACAAATTACCCACTGAGGAATGATAATTAAAGTAGCACCAAATTATTTTTAGAACAACAATGGAAACTAGTATACAAAGGAATAGTAACTTAAAAAATCTTGAGGGAAAATAATTGTCAACTTATTTTTTTGTCCTTATTAAGTTTAACTTTCAAGAATGAGGGTGAAGACTTTTTTTTACACAAACACAGAGAATTTACCAATACTCTAGTTGATTATATACTAAATAAAGTTGCTGATTTCAATATGTTAAGGAACTGAGGTATGGTGTTTGTATAGCCTCTGAATAGTAAATATTTCCTTCCTCTCTAACTGCAGTGCAATTCTTGGTAAATGACAAAGTTTTATTTAAAATTCTAAATTTATGGTTCTATTTGTTATAACACCTTTTTCTGATCAATTGCCATTATTTTCAGTATAAGTACCAATGCTTTGCTATTATGAAATGATACATTGCTCATATTTTTGTGTTGCTTTGAGCAGAGTTTCTGTGTGAGAAACTGTGTGAAAGTGTAGAATAAATACTTAGAAGTTGAATCGTTGAGTCATAGGGTTTGAATATTTGTTGTTTTTCTAGATACAGACAAGTTGCTCCCCTTGAGTGCCTATTCTAATTTGTCCTACTTTCTATATGAGTTCTCTTTTCCCACCTCTCTTGTCAACATTTGATATTGACAGATATTTGATCTAATGTGGTATTTTCTTGTCATTTTCATTTACATTTATATGATTATTTGTGACATTGTTCTCTATTCTGTACCACTGGCTTCTTTGTCTAGTTTTGCATAAATAATATAGCATTTTAATTCCTATCAATTCATAATAAATTTTGATATTGATAGAAGCCATATTTTTTCTGTCATGCAACATTGTTTCAATATTCTACTTTTTAATTTTACTTAGCTCTTTCCAGTATCTTATCTTTATAAAATCTTCTTAGCTTCTGGAAGTGAAGGAATGTTTAATTTGGCACCATTGGTATCCTATGTATAGGTTAATTTCTGTTGCATCTTAGCACTTACTACAGTGCGATGCAGATACATGTGCATGAATGAATGAATAAGGTAACAGATCTCTGCCTCAATCTGTCAGTGGATTAGTAAAAGATTTCATTAGGCCATGGTTTTGTCTGGTGCATTAATTCATATCATCTTATTGCACTAGCACCTAGAATCTGCAATAATGAGTCCTCTCCTAGCTTTATTAGAGTGCTTGGAAGAAGTATTATTAAAGCTGTCTCTGAGTTCCTGAGTCATTTTCTGTAACATCATTCCATGGGGTCTTCTTCGCGACAGAGTCAACAGAGTATCATTGATGGACTAGAAAAGCAAGAAACAATCTCCGAGTAGTACATAGCACTGCG
>NW_011913880.1:0-2260 GCF_000151845.1 Pteropus vampyrus | reverse complement strand
CAGAGTCTGTGCAGACATGGCCTTAGTGAAAGCACGTGAGCCCCTAATTTAAAAAGAGATCGCCATGTGGCTTTGTAGATCAACTGTCCACACATCACCCTGCTCGCCTTTGCATCTGTGCCTCCCCGACATTAACTTTAAAACTTGTTGAGGGCCACTGGGTATACACAGGTCTGGAAAACAGGACCTTTAAGACACTGAGTTATGAGAAAGTTGTGAACAAGTTGTGCTGGACGGAACATGATTTGGCTAGGGAATGTTACAGGTATTCTGGGAGAGGCCCCCCAAGGCTCAGAGGACAGAAGTATCGAGGGTACACTTCTATGTAGTCTTTACCTGATTAAGCTATGAACCAGACAGAGCCAAGTTTGAATGTTGGCTCTGCCATTTACTAGCTGTGTGACTTAGGCCAAATTACTTAACCTCTTGAGTCTCAGCTTCCTTATCTGTAAGATTGAGATGATAATAGTATCCATCTCATAGAGTTGTGATAATATATGTAAGCATTCACATATATTATTACAAGTGCTGATACATAAGTATTCAATGAATATTATACTAATTATTATTATTGTTTAAAATGTTTATCAGTCTTAGATGATTTGCTGTGTTGAAATGCAGAGTTTGAGCCTTGATATAATCATAAGTTTATGGATGAAGTTTACAGATCTCTTTACCCTTCCAGACAGCATGGTGTAGAGCCTTGCTACTTAAAGTGTGTTCCATGGACCAGCAGCACTGGTATCACCTGGAAACTTCTTAGGAATGCAGAATCTCAGACCTTGTCCAAGCCCTACTGAATCTGCATTTTTAACGAGGTGTCTAGTGCTTTATGTGTGGATTTGAGAAATGGGGGCTGGGAATCAAGAGCTCTGGGTTCGAGGTGTGTGTGGCTCTGCAACCAGCTAGCTCTGAGATCTTGCTCAAGTCTCTTAGCCTCTCTGAGCCTTGGTTTTCCCATCTGTAAATTGAGGGGGCTTGATTAGTTTCTGACTCTCAGCACCTCCCAACTTCCCTCTGACCCCAGCGTTGATCACCATGAGGAGCCACAGCAAAAGTCAAGTGGCACCTCCCCAAGAGAGGAGGGTACCCCTGTTCTCTGTGGAGGTGAAGGTAATCGCAGTCTGAATAGATAGGCAGTGACCTAGCCCATGGCCTGGAATTTTATCTGTAGGATGTTGCTGTGCTGGCCTATACTCCTGCAGAGAGAGACCATGCTCTTGACGTGCAGAGGAGCCTCTTAGCCCTTACATTCATCTTAGAGTGGCCCCTGTTTGTGTTTTTGCTTTAATTAAGTGATTGCTTAAAAAGTTCTTGAGATGAAAGTCAAGGTCACTCTTGGCTGCATGTGTAAAACTAGCTCAGCCAAAGGTTCCAGCCCTTCATGCCCATTGTCTATTGATATCCCTGCCAGGTACACCTGCCCTGGGGCAGCTGATGAAGGCCTACTTTTGGCTGGGAAGCTCTGGTGGGATTGGAGATTCACTGAGCTCTCTGGCCAGTCCCATTCCAGGGATGTTTTCTGTATGTAGAATGAGATCACTGCAGGCTATAGTGAGCAGAGAGCTGCAACAGGACAGGAGAACCTGAGTTCTTGCCCAGGCACTGCCATGGACCATCTCTGTGAGCTCAGGCAACTTGCTTTACCTCTCTGTGCATTAATTTCCTTATGTTAACGTGACAGAATGGGATCGGTGTTTTTCCAACTTTTTGTGATTGTGAGTCACTGAAAGAAATGCACTTGACTTTGCAACTTTCATGCACTTATATGTTCGTTTAACTGAAACAAAAGCTTTGTGAAATGGTGCTCACCCTTAGTATATGTGACATGCTTTGATACTTTCTATTAGAGTCTCTTTCATTCTCTTCTCTTCAAGACAAAAAAAAGTCTGGTCACATCCCACTTCTGGTCTTTGACTAGTCCGGATGATCTATAAGGGCCCTTAAGTTCAGCAGTCAAACAGGAGACCGGAATCCCTGTCAGCGCTGAGCTGATCAAGAAGGGAAGGTTTTGGTGGTGAGATGTCCAGTTGAAAGAATGCACGAGGAGCTGACATGAGAATGAAACAGCAGGTACCAACTTTATTGCTGGGGGCATGCATTTCTGTGCTAGGGGACTGCATGGGCTTTATATATGTCAGAGAACAATAGTGCCACACATGCGTAATAAACAATAAGTTGAATAATACTTGCATAAGTTAGGTGCAGGCACCCTCCTACATTAATGTGACATTTTAAATCTGGAGTCCTATCCCTAGCC
>NW_011913879.1:0-2195 GCF_000151845.1 Pteropus vampyrus | reverse complement strand
GGGAACAGAGTCCTGGCCTGGCATGAGGATAGCTGGGTTCAAGTCAGCTCAGTCATTTATTTCCCAGGCATCACTTCAGAAATTGGGAGCAGTACCCCTCCTCCCCAGGAAGAGGGCCTGGAAGAAGAAGAGAGAGGAAAAGAGTCCCAGTCTGAGGAGGTGACACAGCCCTGCCCTGAGGGGTCTCAGCCTGAGGGAGAAGATGTAGTCCACAGACAAAGCCACCAAACATCCTGTGAGAACCGCAGTTCATTTTCTTCGCCATCCACCTCATTTCTTACCCAGAGAAGACCAAGGGCTCCTGGGAGAGGCATCTGGAGGGAGCCATTCTGGGCTCGGATAGAAACCAGAATAGGACAGGTGCTCTGACATTACCTAGACCTTCTTGCTAGGCAGTGACAGCCCTTGGTTCCCTGAATCTTTAAGGTCATACAGAGTAGGTGCCTACAGGGTCAGCAAAGTGTCCTATAGTACTAGCCAAGCCATTTCTGCCCCTGGGTAGGGAAGCAGCCTGGTCTGACCCTCTCAGTGTAGAGAAACCAAGGAAAGGCCTTGTTTGGGTCTGAAAAATCCCCTTCCAAGACGGGGTGCTTTAGTCCTAGGACAGCTCCATAAGGGCAGAAATTCTGGTCTGCCTTGTACACGGTTTCATCCCAGGACCTAAGACCATGCCTGGTACATGGTAAGTGCTCAATAAAAAATTATTTAATTAATTAGAGTCCATTTTCCTTTCGAATACTAATTCAGATATAATTTCCTACCCAAAATCTTCTTGATAAAACTTTCTCAACTTCAGTGACAGCTACTCCACAAAGTGAATATAAAATTCATTTGTGAATAAAATCAATTCTAACAACTGGCTATTTTGAAAGGGAAAAATGACGAATTTAGACTATTAAATTGTTGTGTAGCAAGCCCTATGCTAGTTGCTTTACAGACATTAATTGTTTAATCCTTGAAGGAAGGCCCTGTTTTACAAACAAGAAAACTGAGGCTTAGAAAAATTATGTAGTGCACCTGAATTTATATCTCTAGGAAATGGCACAGCCATGATTCAAATCCACTCCCGACTATTTTGCTGACTTCCATGGAATGATTTTTTTCAATTAATTTTGTGATCCCAAAGGTAATTCCACAAAGATTTGCTTAGCTTCTATGTGAGCCCAGTGCTGGACAAGTGCCCAAGAAGTCCCAGCCACTAGATCCACTAGGCCAAGGGAGAGCAGAACGCTGGGCCTGGTCGAAGCTCCCGTGATAGTTGACCCAGTCTCCTCATGGCTGTCATTCCCAGCAAATGCTGGCCCTGCCAGCCCGGACTTAGTGACACCTGCCATCCAGACCAACAATGAACTATCCCTCAAATCAGAGTGCATGCCAGGGTTGTCAGTTCTTCCTGGAAAGTTAGCGTTCAGAGTCACCAGGCCAGAGCCGAAAAGTCACCTCATTGGCTCCATCACCCCTCCTGGTTCCTGGCACCGCTTGTGGACGGTGGGGACGGTGGGGATGTTTCACCTTGTTTTCCCCCTATTCTTCAACCTGCTGAGCTGAAAGGGCCCATTCTGCAGGTGCCTGTCGCGGAACCCTGTGCATTTGCTGACGTTCTCTGTGATCATTCTCATTACTGTGTATGTGTGTAAATGTCTCATCCCCCTAGTATGCACCGGGCAATGGACATAAATTGTTTCTAATTTTCATTAAAACTCCACCATTATTACTCCCCCTTTATGCATAGGAAAGCTAAGGCTTGGAGCTTGGAGAGATTATGTATCCTGCCCGAGGTCACTTAATCTCATAAATGTCAGAAACTAGATTTGAATCTAGAGCTGTTGGCTCCAAAGAAGTTCTCTAAGCTAATCTTTTTCAGAACTAGCTATTTACCAAAACTTGCTGAGAAGTTTTTAAAAGTACATCTTCTTTACAACAAAGCCATGAAAAAGAATGAGGTAGCTCTCCATGCATGAACAGGGTGCTGCATGTGTCAAGAATGTTTCCAGAAAGACAGCAGTAGCTGGCCCCTCTGGCCCTGGGGGACAATCCCTAAGAGGGAGCACAAGAGGGAGATTTGCTTGTTATTGTATTCTCTTCAGTACTAGTCCTTCCTTCCTTCCTTTGTTCCTTTCATCTTTTCAAAAACATACAAAAATAATTTTTAAATTGAACAAAACAGGGCCCCATTGCTGAACCTCTTATAAATC
>NW_011913878.1:0-1968 GCF_000151845.1 Pteropus vampyrus | reverse complement strand
ATGCTGAATGCCCAAGTGATGAGTAGAGCACTTTTGCCCCTCAGGCTTAGCAGCTGAGTGATAAGATAAGCGGCCTCAAATTTCTTGGCAATGACGTTATAAATCTTTCCTAGATGACTTGAAAATATTGACTTTTCTGTTGCTTTGTGTGAGGCCCAGTGGTAAAATGTTGCTAATCATGGTTTTTACCCACCCAGGTTAGAAGTTACATCAAGAAAGCTCGTGCCGAAGGAGCCCAAATTCTGTGTGGTGAGGGAGTGGATAAGTTAAATCTTCTCCCAAGGAATCAGGCAGGCTACTTTATTCTTCCCACCATGATAACAGCTGTTAAGGACAAATCCTGTTGCATGAAGGAAGAGATATTTGGTCCAATGACGTGTGTCATCCCCTTCGATAGTGAAGAGGAAGTGATTAAAAGAGTCAACAGTGTTAAATATGGACTGGTAGCAACAGTGTGGTCAAGCAATATGGGGCGTGTCCACCGGGTGGCGAGGAAGTTGCAGTCGGGTTTGGTCTGGACCAACTGCTGGCTCTTCAGATAGCTGAATCTTCCTTTTGGAGGGATGAAGAGTTCTGGGGTAGGAAGAGAAGGAGCCAAGGACTCTTATGAATTCTTCACTGAAATCAAAACCATCAGCATTAAACACTGATCTGGGCCAGTGGAGAAATGATGCCTGGCTGCAGACAACCAGTCGTCTAGCGTGATGAGTGGGAATACTGGCATAAATTGCAGCCAGGTCTTCATTTAGTGGCAAGTTATCTCTAGCTTATTCTCAGTAGTGAGTATTTTTACCCGCTGGTGAAGAGATGTTGTCTATTTTCAGGGTGAAGACAAAGAAGAGAATACTTCTGAATAGGAAAACACAAAAAGGAAGCCAGACAATTGTCAGGCTCCTCTTATGTTGCATCTGCATAAGATTTTTTTTTCATCATTTTAATCAAATTCTTGCAAATTCACTGATAATCAGTTTAGTTTTTCATTTGTAAATGGATGGTTAAAAAATACACAGAGCCAAAGAGAAACAAATCACTAGAATTTTTTACCTTTGGGGAGATTGTCAAGATGATCTACCTGTCCACCAGCCAGCAGCATTGCTACTTGGTAACTGACTATACTTTATTCCCCGAAGGGACCATAATGTCTATGATAAACACAACATGGAATTTTTCAGAGAAGGCATGTATGGCAGCTCTCACTAAATATATTTATATAAGAACAGAGAAAAATAACAAAGTTACTACTTTGGGAAGAAACTTAGAACAGGAAGAATTTGATCCATTTGTACTGTGGAGTCTAACAATTTTAATTCTTAGTGTGTATACCTAATGAGACTTACAATACTAATCCTAAAGGAAGCAATAAATGTTAACCAATTTTAGTAACCAGTATGATATACATCTTCTTCTTGAATTGTCTTTTATTTCTCCTTATTCCCATCTTCTTAGGAGTATAGTCTTATACTAAGTGATAAAGGTATTCCTAGTGATTTTTTTCTGGATTCTCTGGTGATTAGAGGAGAAAACAGGTTTATAAAGATTAAGTTTCATGCTCAAGGTTACACAAAAGGTATGGGGCAGAGGTAGATTTGACTCTAAAAGCCATGATCTCTGACACTTCACACTTGCCTTGGATTGTGCTTCAGAAGCAGCCAAGTACCTAGGGTTCATGGACCACATCATGTTCAATCTCTCCTCCTTGTTTGCTCCTGCTTTGCTTCTCCCATCCTCTGTCCTGCTCCACTCTACTCAGCCATGCAACCCAGAGACTCCTCTAGTACAGCCCTTTCCTCACGTCTGAAATGGTCTGTTCGCATGTCTGACTCCCTGATGAGACAAAATATCACAAATGGCTAAGATAGGTGTTACTCCCGTCCAAAGTCTCAATTCATCGCACATGCCTGGCTATACACAGAAGGTGCTCAAAATGAGTTCTGGGAATGGAATCAGGTCTTCCTGGGGGCTCTGGGG
>NW_011913877.1:0-1708 GCF_000151845.1 Pteropus vampyrus | reverse complement strand
CGAGGCAAGAGAGCAAGGGGCTTTCTGAGCTGATGGGAATGTCCTAAAGCTGGGTTGTGTGATCGCTGAAAGACAGTAGCACTTCCTAAAAATCACCGAACTGCGTGCTCACGTTGGGTGACTATTATAATATATGAAGTGTAATTTAATAAAGCCATTTTAAAAAACTGAATAATTGACAATGACCAAACAGCTTTTAAAAAATAGAAATTATGGAACAAAAATATAATAGTCAAATTTAAAAGTCCTAAATATGGAATATAGACTATAAATTAAATTGAAATATTATATCAAATCTCCTAAATTGGATAATTTAGGCTAATTTAGGATAATCGTGGCTGTGGAAGAGCATAGGAAAATTACGCTAACATTTTAAGAATTCAATAAGCGTGATACATGCAACTTTTCTTCAAATAATTCAAAAAAATAAATCGTGTGTATGTTTGTGTGTGTATGTGTGTGCATGTGTGTATGTGTGTTTCTGTATGTTTGTGTGTGTGTATGCATGTGTGTGTGTATGCGTGTGTGTGTGTGTGTGTGTGTGTGTGTGTAGGGGGTTGAAGATCAATAAAGCAAATGTTCTCTGTGCTATTACTGCCACTTTGTGAAAGTATAAGTGTATTTTAACATAGAAAGTTTAAAATTCATCATTTGAAGAGACTATAAAAATAGACAAATTTCAGTGACATGACTGATAAAAATTTAAAAAGACAAACAGTACCAGAAATAAAAAGGATTTACCACAGACATGATAGAAATAAAAGGATAAAAACACAATAAAAAAATTATGCAAATACACCTGAAAACATACATAAAATGACTAAATTCCAAGAAAATATAACTTACCAAAATCTGACTCAAGAACAAATTAAAATTTATAGTCCCCTAAAGAAATTAGGATTATAAAGAAATCGAATCAGGAGTTAAATTTTTTCATACAAAGAAAATGGCAGTTCCAAACAGTTTAACCAATGAATATGATTAAATTTTCAAAGAACAAATTATTCCAAAATTTTAGAACTCTTCCAGAGAATAGAAAAAGAGGTAATACTTGGATAACTCGTTTGTAATGTTAGTATGACCCTAATAATAAAACTAGACAAAGATAGAAAGAGAAAAATTTTAGTCCAACCTCACAAATGAATAGAGTAGAAAAATTACTAAATAGAATAATGGGACACTGAATACCATGTATTTAAAAAATAATATGTCAAGACCAAATTAGTTTTTTCTACAAATGGGAGAAAGTTTAACATTAGAAAAACTATAAACATGAGATACTGCATTTACTTATTAAAAGAAAAAAAAAGAAACTTTAATTAAGAATAACAAGCAAAAATCAATTTAAATGGAGAAGAGAATTAATCATTTCTCAATGTGTATGTATATCAAATCATCACACTTTACACTTTAAATGTATACATGCAAGAAAAATAAAATCAATTAGAAAAAGAAAGAAAGAAAGAAGTAAGTATGAGGCAAATTATCCACTATCATAATTTTTATTCGACATTACACCAATATACATGCTTATATATTAAAGGGAGTAGGCTGGTTTTGTTAATTTGCTTACGTAGTTTATATGTACATTGCATGTATTCCTTTCCACATGTCGAATATGAAAATGTTTAGTCAAAAAAATCAAGGTAGACTTAAGGAAAGTCATGCCAAAAATCCAGACGTTTGTTTACTGTGTCCTTTATTTTAA
>NW_011913876.1:0-2317 GCF_000151845.1 Pteropus vampyrus | reverse complement strand
TAATTTGTTTATAATAACTTTTAAAATACAACCTAATATATAATGTCAAAAAAAAAGTTACATATATTTTTAAAGGCAGCAAAATCCCATTTTCTGGGAATTGGTTCAGACTAGGTTATTAAACATGATTTCCCTGTAAGAATACAAATTGGCAAATTAGGCTCAGAAATTATAAGACATAAATCCATTTACATCAATGCCACTAAAATGTATCACTGCTATTTATAGATTCTACTTATAGTCCATAATAACTTTTTTTGCTGACGTGAAGCAATGAATTCTATTGAAGGATATCCTGTTTACCATTGTTTTCAGCAGGCCATTTATTTAAAAAAATAATTCCTTTACTATGGTATTTATTTATAGTGAAAACAGTTTATATTTTAATCACTTCATTACATACATTTTAACACTTTTCCAAGCAAAATGTGATTATTTTTCAACATGTTGGCTTGGTGATCAAGAGGGAATACTATGGAGAAACAGAAATTTCTATCTGTGGATGCTATAGGAAACTGCTAAGGAATCTATAGTAAGGCAGAAATTTCAAGGAAAGGAAGGCTGGGCTGTAGAGATGAAAGATACCAGAGAAAAGAGATCAAGAGTAGTAACCCTCCTTGGTTCAAGGCCCCATGGGCCCCATGGGCCCCATGAGACTTCTTTCACAGCCATTCACTTCTCTTCCTTACTTGGAGCTACCATAATTCTTCACCTGGACACCTGCAAGGTGCTTTGTTTGTTAGCGACGCTGCTTCCTCTCTCCTTGCTTTCCTCCTGGACCCTCTGTCCATTCTCAACATGGTGGCCAAAATGATCACAAATCAGATGATATCCCTTTTCTCTTTCAAATAATTCCTAAACTTCTTTTGTTAAAAGACAAATCTTTTTGGTGACCCACCAAGGGCCCCCACGATCTGGCTCCTTTTGGCTCTCCAGCTGGTCAGAGTCTCCCTCTTCCTTGCTTCCTTTGCTCTGGCCACAATGGCCACCTGTCTTAGGCTGGTTCTCAGGACAGAGCCTTTTGCATCTTGGTTCTTTTGATAGAACATCCTTCACTGCATTGTTCACATGGCTAACTTCTCTAGGCCTCTACCTAAAAGTTACTTCTTCAGAGAGGACTTCACTGATCACTCCACCAAACGTAAGTGAGGACCCTTCTGCTACTATTTTTTTCTCATGAAAAGCCAAAGCAAGGGACCAGCCAACCAGGAAGACGCTCAGAGCACTAATCCAGAAAAGTCCCTACTATGACCCTGGGAGTGATGAGTATGACTACATAGTGGAGAAAATGTTTATTTATCAAAATCCTTCTCAAGAGTAGAACTCTTTTTCTTTTTTTTTTCACTGCCCAATCTGCTCCAGGCTATACAGCAATCGCTCATCAAACATTTGCTGACTCAATTTGCTTGATAAAATAGAAAGCACTGCAATGGACTTATATAAAAGATTTAGATGACCTATTGCCATTTTGAGATCTTACCAAACTCATTTAAATTAGATTCTATCTCTATTGGAAAAGCTGAGGGGAAAAAAACTCAAAGATATTTTATTCCTAATGTGGAAAGAATTTAAATCCCCCGGGGGTGGGGAGTACACAATTACGAGAGAGGGAAGGAGTGAGCCCTACATTGAGCAACAGCAGTTTTTAGTGTCTTTGGGCCCTATAGCACAGGGGAGGTTGGGAACACCATTGGGTTAGTAATTAGAAGGTATAAGTAGAACCTAGAAGAAGCATCTATATTGATTGTATATTTTATGTGGAATAAACTGTTCAAAAACTTTGAGAGGTATTTACAATACCTGGTATTAGGAAAATGTGATATTATGAGTCATCATAGTATTTCATGCCATAACACTTGCATTTCCCTTAAAAGAGCAATTTTGTTAAAAAAAAAAAAAAGGTTTTGCTGTGTTACGTCTAAATAATGTGTACTTTAATTCTGCATATCTGGAGAACACGTATTTCCTCTTAGGTTAAATTTCCTGACTCATTTTCCCTGTCTGCATACTTTATTAACACAGGAGACCAGAAAAAAGAGAAAAAAGTGAGGGTGTTACATTAAGGCCAGGGTGTTAATTTCCATAGCACTATTCCCAGGATGATGGTTTTAGACTTCAATATCCTTTATTCACTGAGTATATACATTTTACTGAAAATTTACAAATCTGAAGGCAAAAGGCACAATGATTGGCTTTCACTTAACTGGGCTCTTTCTCTTTATGGGTTAAACATATTGGTTTTAAATGGTTGAAGAAATTCTCATAAACACTGTTTATTTCAAAGACTTATTTCCCATGACATTTTGCATATATTATT
>NW_011913875.1:0-1603 GCF_000151845.1 Pteropus vampyrus | reverse complement strand
ATCGGGCTTGTTCAGGGTAGCATGGCCATAGACTAGAGAACATTTAAATTATCTCCTTGAAAGGGTTTTTTGTTTGAATGGTGTAACTACAAACCCTTATATGTATTGTTAACTGGTTCTTTAACCCATTTAGATCAAACTCATAATGTTTTCTGTACCATTAATATGATTTCTAATAAGATCTTCAAATCAATATTTTCCCCAAAATGTTTCTGACATAACAGGATATAAGCTGAATTAGTTTCCTATTGCTACCGTAACAAATTATCACAATCGTGGTGGTAGTTTATAATCTTAGAGTCATTTTGGAGATCACAAGCCCAAAAGGGGTCTCATCGGTCTGAAATCAAGGCATCAAATAGGCAGTGTTCTCTCTGGAGCCTCTAGAGAAGAATCTGTTTCCTTGCCTTTCCCAGCTTCTAAAAATTGTCCTCATCCCTTGGCTCATGGCTCCTCACCACTTTGCCTTTTCTGTCTCTGCTTCTGTTGTTATATAGCCTTTTTCTCTATCTGACCCTTCAACCTCCCTAAGAACTGTTGTGATAATCTTGGGCCTGCCTGGATAATCCAGGATAATCTCCTGATCTCAGAGTTCTTAAATCTGTCCAAGTAAGAACAACCAAACCTGTAGAGAATTTTTACAAAAATTTATTTGAGCCAGAGGATCCACCTGGAAGAAAGAGCTCAACAGACTGAGAAAAATGCTTCTGAGAATGGCAGTTTGCAGTTTCTTTTACGCATTTGGAATTAAGGAGGGCAGGTAAAGAAGTTTCAAGAAAGTAGGAGAAGACAAGGCAGGGGCTAGATTACAAAATCGTGTTAATGAGAATATGTGCTGTCTTGAGGTGGTTACTTTGAAAAGGAGGCATTTCAAAAGGGTATTAACCTAGATTCACAGAAACAATGGACAGGGCTTGCTTAAGGCAAAGATAAGCCTTTTACTGAAGAAGGTATAAGCCTAGGGTGTGACTACCCACCCAGTTAGGAATTTATAATCTACCCGCCCAGTTAGGAATTTATAATCTATCACCCTTTGAAGTTACTTGCCCTAGAACCCTTTTTCATCCACAAATCATATCTACAAAGTCTCATTTGCCATGTAAGTTAACATATCCATAGGTTCTAGTGATGAGTATGTGGACATCTTTAGAGGGCCACTTATTTACCACATGTAATTTCTGAAAACCTTTTGTTTTGCAAAATTACACATGGGCATATGCACACACACATGCACACAGTGATTATGGGGACTATATGGCTAAGGAGCAAAATGCAGTCAAAATCTCCACACAACTCCACACAGAACTCCACAAAAACTCCACACAATACAGCAATTTCTAATGCAAATATACTAGCACTGTTAGAGAAAGATATACAAAATTCCTAATAAAGGTGAAGGTAGCTTGATGAAAGAGAGCATAGAGTGGCCGCTGACTTCCTTTGTGGGGACAAAACTCAAAGGTCAAACTGCCAGGAGCTGGAGCCTGGAGGGAGCAGGCATTACACACTTTGCTATCAGAAACTGTTACTTTGTTGTGTTAAGAAAAAACTGTATATGAAGCAATTTGATTTATATTTTTTTCAGACACCATTCCCTTATTTT
>NW_011913874.1:0-1565 GCF_000151845.1 Pteropus vampyrus | reverse complement strand
GTGTTTGGTGTGGGCTGGCATTTTTTTCCCTCTTAGAATCCAAATCTACTTCTCATTTATAAAAGTGGGCAGATTTCACCTGGGAATCTAGAGTTCTAGCATCTCTTGAAGAATAAAGGTTTTAGCAATACTGAGCCTATTTCATTCATGGCAATAGTCCGGGGGACCTGAGCCGCTGCCCCCACACACAGGACATGAGCTCTCGGTTTGCCACAATCGCCACCACTCCCTATTGCCTGCTTCACTCGCTTGTGTTACTTCTGGCTCTTTTCACCTCTCCTAGTCTGAATCCTGGGAACCATGAGTAGCTACCCAGAGAGGAAACGTACTTGATAAATTGCCAGGGGAGAATCTAACTACTGGTGATTTGCTACAGCCTTTACTTAAAACAGAAGCTCCTGGCCTTTGAAGGAGAAGCTCCTTGAAGAAATTCATAGCCAACTTGTTAAAGTTAGTGGAAAGGCAACTTTGATTTGCAAACCCCATGAAGACGGTGGGCAGGTCCTGGGCTGAAGAGGATGGGGACTGGGAGGCCTCGCAGAGACCATGTGGCCTAGGAGTGCCCCTAGGGCACACCCATGTCACATAGCGGTACCAATCTATCCTTGCCAGGGACCTCCTGATTTATTTCACCAGTCATCTGAAGCAGACCTTCAGGAAATAGGCGTGGCCTAGAGGGGTGATGCGGGGGTGCCATGTGGACACAAAAACTAAACAAACAAACAAACAAAAATCACACTATGGCCCATCCTGGAGATGAAATTGGCCCTTCCAAGTTCATTTCCACAGGACTTCTATGTGTACCGACAAATCGTCTCATCAGGTGTCTCTCAGTATAACCTATGCATCAAGGTGAGAACACACGATTTAGACAGAGCCGGCGTTTAACCGCTCATGCAATCTTGGACAAGTCACCCTATGTCACCCAACCTCAGTTTCCTCATCACAAAAGCGAGGATAACAAGAATACCTGCTTCCCAGGGTGGCTGCCCTTCAGCTGATGGGCCCTCATTCCACAGGTGACGAAACCTGAGCGTGGACAGGGCGACTGACTTACCGCACATGCCTGCTTTTGAAAGTTCACATGGCTGGCTGAGATGTACACCGATTAATCAAATCCAAGAGAAACGTATCAAAAACAGATCCCCACTACAAACAAGAGGGCACGACTTAACCGGGAAAAGGATAAACACAATCATACTTAGTGCTGGCCTTGCCGGAGCGTCGCAGGTACACATACAATGCTGTGATGGGTCTGTCTTGTCACTACGGGTGCGAAGCCATGTCACACAGTGGGGTCTCGATATATGTGTGCAGAACTGTTGACCTAAAAGCGATTTGGCAATTGTCCAGAGGGCTATTAAAAATGTCCAATATCTTTGTTCATTTTAGCTTCTCTCCTGGGAATTTTCTAAGGACCCAATCTTATAGGGGGAAAAAAACGTTTAAAGAAATAACGTATGTGAGCTCACTGCGTAAGTCAGAAATGCTTTACAAAGTTTTTTGCAATTATGAGGACTAATGGGTTGAACAGTGAGGTCAAGGGTCAGGCTGCTGCTGATGTC
>NW_011913873.1:0-1917 GCF_000151845.1 Pteropus vampyrus | reverse complement strand
CCTGGCAGGGTATATCAGAGAAGGAGGCACTGGCCAGCCTAGCCTGCTGCTTGCAAGAAGCATAGAAGGCCAGTGGGGATAATGTTCTACAAGGCTGCAGAGGACGCAGAAGCAATTTGACCATTTGCGGAGAAGCAAAAGTCTTAAAGGAAAAGAAGATCTCCAGGGTCATTAGGTTTGGTTTTTTGTTTTTTTTCCCACTTTGAATAACTTTCCTGGGGTTGTTTTGGAACTAGTCTGAAAGAGGTCAGCTCACCAGCAGAGGGAAGAGCTGGCCAACTTGTCACCTCCTGGGGCAGCCATCAGCCCCATGAACTGAATATTGGAACAGGCAGCTGTTGTCACAGAGGAAACTGAACCTACTTGTAGTGACCAGTGCTGGGGTTGGCCTGGGAGCTCAAGGAGCAGGGGTCCAAGGAGGGACAGTAAGGTCTTTCCTGGCCAGTGGCAAACTCAGGTCACCTCAGAGTCCTTCTTCCAGGCAGCAGGAGAGACCTGACACGTTCTCTCCCGAGAGGCTGAAGCACACTTACGCACATACTCCTTTGGGCTCTTCCATTCTCATTATGACCGTCTGGGATCCCTATTTTGCCCCAATAATCACAGGCATGTTGGAGAATTGTCTTGTTTACAAAACATCTTGCTTTTCCCACCAGCTTTGCTAATAAGGAGTATCCTCAGTTTTGGAAATGCTGATGATTAAATGGAGTTAAAGAATCTCAGACTTTATTTGGAAATAGGCACCCTTTACTTGCAAATAGGCACCCTGAGGCCACGGAGGCTGTGAGGGGCCCACCTGTGCACTCAGAGCCCAACCCCCTGCTCCTTCCACTCCAGTGGGACACAGCCAGCGTGTTCCTGCGATGCTCATAGAATCACGAAAGGCCCCGTTGACTTAAATCCATCTGTACACTTAGAGTAACTTCCACTTCCATTTCGCCCCCAAAAATGGAGTCTGAATATACAGGAAACAAACATCTGCAGTCACTGTGATCTAATAATACCTGTCATGAGGCCACAGGGGGACGGAGGAGAGACAGAGAAGAAGGGGAAGGGGCCATAAGGTGCTGGGTGGTCAAGAAGAGCAAATGAAGAAGGGAGGAGAATGTGGCATGAAAGGAAATGGGCTGAGGGTGAGAAGGAGTAAGAGATGAGGACGAGGCAAGAAAAGCCCCAAAAGCCTGGGCTAGACGAGAGGAGAGGAGAGGCGGAAGACTGGGGGAGCAGGGAGGGGAGTGAGATCTAACAAAAAAGGGGACGTCAAGGAGAAAACTTAGCCGAGCCTAAATTTTCAAGAAGAGTCAGTCTGAAGGATCGGAGAAATCAAACCCGTACCCTGCCAAGAAGCCCAACAAGGTGTGTTTTGTGCTTATGTCAGCAAAGTTATTGCCTTGAACTCCAACCTTAATTTTTTTATCACAAGAATTATAGAGGCCTCTGGTTAACAAGACCAATTTCCCCAACCTGGATGTGCAAAGCCCTCCTCCCAGAGGCATTTTTACCTCACAGAACCAGAACTGCAGAGGACACAAAGTAGGGAGTCTTAAGTTACACACCAGGGGCCAATAGGACTGTATAAAGCTCATATTATTCTTACTTTAATCATGGATTTTGCTTCACAAATCCTGCTTTGAAACCATACACTGTGCTGAAGTTTTATGACAGCTGTTAGGGTAGTTTATGGTTTTATCAGAGATTGTTTCTTTATTTTTTGAAATTATCAGTGAATTTCCTTTTCTCTCTCCTCAAAACAACTATTGACAAATATGTGTATAAACATAAATGTGGCTAATGATGGCACCATCCCTTGAATTCTCTTCCAAAGTAAATAAAATCAATCCACTGTTTTTCCATTGTGTTTTTCCTTATGAGAGAGAGAGAGAGAGAGAGAGAGAGAGAGAGAGAGAGAGAGAGAGA
>NW_011913872.1:0-2684 GCF_000151845.1 Pteropus vampyrus | reverse complement strand
GTAACCACACTGTGGAGTTTAATTTGCTGACCTAGATGTAGTTTGCAGCCCACAAAACCTCATACCACAGCGAAGTTTTTCTTGTGCTGAGACAGCTGGCTGGGCATGATGTTGTAATGACTCAGTTCTCAGTAAAGGGTCTGAAGAAATTAGGGGCAGGGCTATAGCTCTAAGACCACAGCCTCAGGAGACTTTTCTGCTGATTCTCGGGTGAGAGAAGAACCTTCTTTTTGTGGGCACTGGTGTTTCATCAGAAGGATCAAGGCTGGGCTTTGGGTTTGAGCTGTGTATACACAGTCCACACATGATGGTCAGGCAATTATACTTACGCTGATAATTCAGACTCAACCACACAGGCCAAATGCCATTTTGGAAAGCAGTCTTCAAACTGTGTGAATAAAATTACATTTCTCCTTGACTTCCATTTTGAAATTGGGACTAGGTTTACATGAGGAGGGCTACTTCAATAAAACGAGTTGAAAATTGTGGGTTCTGAGGACCTCCCCTTAAATACAGTAGGTTGAACATGTGCATAAGCCTTGGCTCCCTCCCAAACCCACTAAAATATTAGTAAAGAGACTTAAAAAAAGAAGCGTACATCCATAAGAAAGATAAGAGCAGCAGAGAGAGAGGTCAAAAAATTTTTCGATGTTCAGTATAAATAAATTTACTTTAGATATACTTCCCTATTATGAAATATATATCTAATAATAAATTGTTATCATTAGATTCTGTAATTACTAACATTTCACTACATCTTTTTCTCTCTCTAGCTATAAATTTTTTTTTGCAGAGATATCTGAAAGTAAATTTCAGACATTCTGACATTTCGCCCTTGTCATAGGTTGAATTGTTTCCCCAAAATATAGGTGGAAGTTTTAACCTCCGGTACTAGTGAATGTGAATTTATTTATAAATAGAGTTTTTGCAAATGTAATCAAGTGACGATGAGAGCATACTGGATTATCGTGGGCCCTAAATCCAATAACTGGTGTCCTTATAAGGGGAGAATGGTTCGAAGTTATGGAGAGACACACAGGGAAGGACACGGGACTGTGGAGGCAGAGATTGGAGTTAATGCTGTCTGTCATAAACCAAGGACCGCCAAGGATTGCCAGCAGCTACCAGAAGCTAGGAAGAAGCAAGGAAAGGTATTCCCCTAGGGCCTTCAGATCAGAGCATGGCCCTGCTGATACCTTGATTTCAGATTTCTAGCCTCCAGAACTATGAGAAGATAAATTTGTTGTCATAAACAACCCAGTTTGTAGTAATTTGTTATGATAGTTCTAGAAAATTAACACAACCTCTAAATACAGGTGTTAGCAAAATGCAGGTGTTCTGTAGGGGTAAGAACATTTTTCTCATAACCAACACATCATACTAAGAAAATTAACATTAATTCTGTAATAGCCGATCCATAATTAAAAGGATCCAATTGTCCTCCATATCATCTTTTGGAGATTTTTTTTTTTTTATTAGGATCCAGTCAAGGTAATCTTATATTAATTTGATTGTTACATCTCTCTAATTTCTTTTACTCTAAAGTAATCCATCTTTTTTTTATGACATTAACTTTTTCGAAGTGCCTAAATATTAAAGAAAAAAATTATTCTCAAACAATAAGGAAGACTTTATTCAAGATTATTGTAATTAGGGAAAGAGTTCGGGCTCAACTCCATATACAACAAGGACAAATGGGGATTTATAGCCAAAGAGCAGGATAGCGAGGTCACTAGATGGAAAAGTACTAAGAGGAGACGTCAAAGGTAGGAGGATTGTTGCTAAAGATAGGTCAAGGGCTTAGACATGCATTCGGAGTAGGAGATGAGAAACTTGATCACATTATCAAGGGTAGAGGGATGGTATGGCAGGATTCTTTACCAAGACTGGGCTGGGCGGACCCAAAAAAGGGTAGGGACCGAGGTCGAGGCCTAGTTAAAAGACGGTTCAAAGGAGCCTGACCGAAGTCTGGTCAAGAGAGAGCCTTTGTCTTATGGTACGTTCCACACTGTGAATTTGTCTTTTCGATTCCTCTTGGTATGGTTTAGCTTGTTCCTCTATCCACATACTTCCTATAAATTAGAATGGAGGTCATGAGTCTTGATGAGAATCACGTTAATCATTTTTGGGAGGAATAATTCATAGGTGGTATTGTGTATTCAGATTATATCACATCGGAAGGCATACCGTTGTTACACTGTTAGTTTAATAGCTTGGTTAACATGGTCACCTCCAGATCTCTCATTGTAAAAAGGAATTTTCCCCGTTGTAATTTGTAAGTCATCTGCGGATGATACTTTAACCTAATGTGAATATCTTACTCTCTAATAACCTTTCATCCAATGGTTCTATTGAAAACCTTTGCCTAAATCACCTATTTTATTGGGGGCTGCAAAATAGCAATTTCCAGTTCTATCATTCCTTCTATTTTTATTAGCTGGTGTTTTCCTTCCTTTCCCTCTTGTTCTGAATATCACTCTGGACACATGGGTTTTCTAAATTTGTTTTACCAGTTATAGCCATTTTTCATTTTGATGCTCAAATTGTCCCAAATTTGGCCAGTGAGAATCCCCACTAGCTAGCTCCTATGTCTCTGAATACTTCCTTGTCTTCTGGAATAATTGGATGCTCCAGGCTCATCTTCCCTGCCTTAGACTGAGACCAGCCATTTCTCCAAGAGACGG
>NW_011913871.1:0-1399 GCF_000151845.1 Pteropus vampyrus | reverse complement strand
AAGGTAATTAGAAGCTGAATATAGTTAGTATTTAAGACAAAGTGGTCATGCAATAGAGTTGATGATAAAAGAGTCTTATAATGAAGTTAAAGCTACTGAAGGAAATTATAGAGGTGTGAAAACTGAAAAGGCATTTTTATCGAAGTATAAGTGATAAAGCTATGTTAAACTTACATAACAATTAAAACAAATTTCTTTTCTAAAGTTCAATATATGCAAGATGATAAAAACTTTTCAGTAACTAAAGAGAGGAAATTAGAAAAGTACGTTCAAGCCAGAGATAATTTGTTTTGTAAGAAATTGAAAAAAATTAAGTAGAGATAGTTAAGTGAGTTCTAGAAAGATGCTCGAAGTTTAAATATTTACAAATTTAAAATGAAAGAATAGGAACCTAAAGTAAGGAAAAATGTAAAAATTATATATGTACACATACATATAAATACACATACATACATACACGAGGAAAGAGATGAAAGAATAAAATATAAAATGCAACGAAAGTGTTGTACCATTTGTTTCTTTTTTAAAAATTTTAAATAGAATTCAATCAACGATAACCAATCTAACAATATAAAATGAGTGCTCCTCCTGTGAATGTAGTCAACTGGGAAACAAATTATTTTAGTTATGTCGTCAGTGTTGTGTTATTAAATAAAGATTTCCTCTTTCCTGGGATAGCAAGTGATTGTGGAACTGTCTCCATTGAGAGCAGGTTTGGATTTTGGAAACAATGAAATCACTTAAAGCAAAGTCACCTGAAGGCAAGTAGCTAGTGTGTCCTAGAAATTATTTAGCCAACTTTCATGTAGAAGAATTAAAGGAACTCTAGAGTTTAGTATGTATTAGGACAATTTTGATTGCATGTGACAGAAGCAGAGCATAAATTAACTTAAACAGCAAAAATAATTTATTGGAAAGGATCTGAAGCATATCAAATGCTTAAAAAAAAATAGCTTCCAGAACCAAGTCAACTCTGGGAAATTCTGGGATTTATAGTGAGACTTCTTGCTAATCATGTTTATTTTCATGTAGTGGAGATATGGATATAGGCAAGATTTTTTATTTTAATTTTTTATTTTTTTTCAATTATAGTTGACATACAATATTATATTAGTTTCAGGCATTCAACACAGTGATTAGACATTTTATAATTTATGAAGTGATCACCCTGATAAATCCAGTACCCATTTGACACAATAACATCGTTATTGCAATACTACTGACTACATTCCCCATGCTATACTCTACATTCCCATGCCTATTTTGTAACTACCAATTTCTAACCTCTTTATCCCCTCCCTATTTCACCTCCCTCCCCACCCCCTAATCTGACAGCCATCAAAATGCTCTCTTTATCTATGAAGTTATTTATGTTGTTTGTTTGTTTATTCTGTTCTCT
>NW_011913870.1:0-2217 GCF_000151845.1 Pteropus vampyrus | reverse complement strand
CCAGGTAAAAAGATAACACTAAGGGCAACCTCACTGAGCTAGTGTTTAGTGATTAACTGGGAGAACTTATATCATTGTTCTTTGGAATTCATTCAGAGTAAAAGCCGAAGTCTACACACTGTCCGTGCAAAGAGGACATGACCTGCAGCAGCCCCTGGCCCCACTCGCCCCTCCGACCGCTCACACCCTGTGACTTACACACGTGCTCGTGCTGCTCCCGCTCTTACCGGCCTGCTCACAGCTCTCTCCCTCTTCAAAGCCGTGGTACCAGCTGTTGCTTCTGCCTGGAATATCCTTCTCCTAGCCATCCCACGGCAACCTCACAAATGTCATCCTCTTAATAAGGCCTGCACTGACCACTCCATTTACCCCCTGTAACTCGCTACCTCCATCCCTCACCCTCTGATCCCCCTTACTCTCATCTATTTGTTTCCCATAGCATTTATCTTATTCTAACTTGCCATATAAATTTACTCACTTACATTTATTATTTATTATTTTTCTACTCTTACTAGACTGTAAGTGCCTTACAGGCAGGATTTTCATTTTTTTACTCACTGTAGCATGTGGTAAGCACTCAACCAATATTTGTTGACTGAGTGAATGAATGAATGAATGAATGAATGAAAGTAAATCACAAAGCATGTAAACAGTGGCTGGGTGTTAGCAGTAAGGTTCTGCAGCTCTTATGAGTGCGACTAAGTTCTGGATTGTACTACACAGCCACTGATTCAAGTCTGTACTTTGTCCCTCCCATGGATGTAAAATTCCTCCATGGTGACACCTAATTGTTCAATTCTTTTGTGTCCTTTACCACAGTTAAGATAGGGCTAGGTTAGTGACTCGTAAATACATTTTGCATTTCTCAAAGCATACTCCTTTATTAGAAAAAAAGCCCACACCATGTCTTAGTGGGTACTGTGAATTAAACCACTCTACCTCTTTGCTAGTTTCTAATGGAATTTGATGCTGGGGACAGCCATTACTGAAACACTCCATTTTCAATTGAAATGAGGCTGTATATTTCCTGTGTAGTCAATGAATGCAATACACCCAAAATTCCAGGAACAAAAAAAGCCTGTAAGATTTTTGTTCCTGAAACATTAATAGTTGACTGAATTATTGATTCAATGATCGAATGACTCATTCCACAAACATCTATTAAGCGACCTACTGTGTGTGGGGCACTGTGCTAGGTGCATGGTATACAAAGATGAACAGCAAAAAATCTCTGTCCTAAAGAAGTTTACCAAGATTATTTGTTCTTTCATTCATCAAACATTTGTTGACTCTGCCCTCATGTGTCCAACAATGTATGAGATGTTGGGAATACAGTGACAAGATAAAATCCCTATGAACAAAGAACTATGATTCCAGCAGAAGTGAGAGTAAACAGTTATAAAATCTACAGTGATTGATAATTTAATAGATTGGGGTCAGCAAAATTTTTCTGTAAAAGGCCAGCTAGTAAACAGTTTGGCCTTTGCAAGCCACATATGGTCTCTGTTGCATATTATTCTTCTTTGTTAAAAAACAATCCTTTAAAAACGTAAACCATTCTCGCTCCTCAGCTGAATTTGGCCAATAGGCTACAGTTTGTGGACTCTTGTAATAGATGGATATACAGGATTCTCTGGAAATGACAGGAGGCAGTGCTTTACTGGCTGGGAGAAGGGAAGGGGGCTTTGGAAGCTATCTCAGGGGGTTGTGCTGGATGTGAGGGGCAAGAGATGGAGCTGGCACTCAGGGGAGAGGGAACAACTTTACTATGGCACTCAAGTAGCTCTTCCATATGCACTCCCTGTGAACCTGTAATTCTTAAACATCCAATTCTCATTCCCCCTCAAATCTCCAATTGTGCCAATAGAGCATCTCTTCTAGGAGGTCCTAGCCTCTCAGCAAAGTGCTAATCAAATGGCAGGAGCACTTGCCCTTGGAGAGGCTCAATGCCTGATGGGACCCTGGTCCTTGGTGACATGCTCCTCACCACTTTTCATACCCTAGCACACTTCAGGACAATTTAGTAGTAGTTGCTTATTCCTACAAATTTGTGTTGCTTTAATAAAAGCAGTCTCTTAAGGATACAAATAATTGATTCCGTTAAGAGAATAAGGTTTGCGTTTTCTGTTGTTTAGTCTAAAGTTGGCTCTGAGATAAATGTTTTCTCTATTTTGCTTCAGAGCTACACGCGTGTGTGTGTGTGTGTGTGTGTGTGTG
>NW_011913869.1:0-1465 GCF_000151845.1 Pteropus vampyrus | reverse complement strand
AACTTGTTCTTGGCTTTTAATTTTTCCAAAGCTGTTTTGGGTATTCTAGGTCCTTTTATTTTCCACATACATTTTAGAATTGCTTATCAATTTCTATCCCAAAAGCCTACTGGGATTTTAACTGAGATTGCATTGAATGTATAGATCAATGTGGAAAGAACTTGCACCTTAATAATATCAAGTCTTCTGATTCATTAACAAGACCTATTCCTTCACTATTTTGGTCTTTTTTAAATTTTCTCATCAATGTTTTGTAGTTTCAGTATGCAAAGCTTGTACATATTTTGTTGTGTATACCACTAAATATTTCATGTTTTGATGATATTGTAAATAGCGTTTTTATTTCAATTTTCAGTTGGTCTCTGCTAGTGTTAGAAATACGACTGATGTATAACAATTTTGTATCCTGTGACTTTGCTAATTTTGCCTACTAATTCTAATAGCTTTGTTTGTAGAATTTTTTGTAATCACCGAAAAATTATATTATCTACAAATAGTTTATTTATTCTTTCCCAAACTGTACTTTTATATCTTTCATTAATGCACATGTTAGGACCTCCAATGTAATGTTGTGTTGAGATCAGACAAATTTGTCTTATTTCTGGTATTATGGTGGAGGTATTCAGCTGTTGCCATTGAGTGTGAGGTTAGCTACAGGTTTTTTATAGATGCCATCTTCACAAAGTTTTCTTCTAATCCTAATTTTCTCTTAGTTTTTATACTGAATGGATGTTTAATTTTGACAATTGATTTTTTCGTTAATTGAGATGATTGTATGTTTTTATTTTATTTTTTTTTATTTTGTAGACATGGTGAATTACATTAATTTTCTAATGTTGAACCATCCCTGATTTCCTGGAATGAGTCAAACTTGATAATAAGGTATTATCTCTCTTTTTATATTGTTAGATTTGATTTGCTAATATTTTATTAATGACTTTTGCATGCATGTTGATAAGGAATATTGGTGTGTAGTATTCTTTTCTTATAGTGTCTTTGTATGGCTATTCGGGTAATACGGCCACATATACAATGGAAAGTCTTCCCTTCTCTTCTATTTTCTAAGCTCCACTAAAGATGGGATAGGTCATGTGCCTTTTCTCCTTCTGGAGGAGCTCACCATTCTCTGAAATTTAGCACACTTGATCACCTAAAGACCTCAACTCTCTGTAAGGTTAAAAAAGTTATAATTTTGTAGATTATCTGGATTTTTCTTGTTATATGGAAATTATGTCCTCTTGCCAATTTCTAGGTTTAAGCAGAAGCTGAATTCTCTCATCCCAGGAGTATTGGTATGTTTGTATTTTCTTTATCATTTAGCTCAAATATTTTTTAGTTTTTAATATAACTTCAACATTAACTATAAATTATTGGTTGTATGACTAATCTTATAGACTTAATTTCCAAAAATTTGTAGATTTTCTAGTAATCTAATTATTATTGATTTCTAGTTTAATTACACTAT
>NW_011913868.1:0-1414 GCF_000151845.1 Pteropus vampyrus | reverse complement strand
GAGGTCCTGTTTCTGTCTCTCGTCGTTTATTTCCATTCCATCACCAGGGAGAAAGCACAGAAGAGGAACTCTGGGCCAGGGTGGAAGAGGAATTAGAAAGAGGCAGCCTTGACCTTGCCCTCCCTGACCCAGCTTCGCCAGGACAAGAAGTGTGTGTGGCTTCGTTACGGGGAGCGTCAGGGGCGAAAGTGTCTTTCGCCAGAGAAGCATTTGACGAATAACACCTTTTCGTCGTCATGTCTCTGCCATCACGGCGAACTCAGTGGGAACCCAAAGGTTGCTTGACAAAGGTGTCCCCATAACTCAGTCGGATGTCATTAAACATAATCACTGACAGAGGAGAACTTAGCTAGAGGAGATGCAGGAACTTAGCTAGGGGAGATCGGAACGGACCCTGGGAAAGGCAGAGAAGGTCTGGAGCAGCGCCCCAGGCCGGCATCTGGGGCGCTGGCGTCCCCGTGCGACCCTGGGCACGAGTCCTCACCTCTCTGAGCCCGTGTCTGCATCTGTGAAATGTGGGGAAGAGTCCCGGCTCGGACATGGCACAAAACTGGCATTAAAACGGCGGCGCGTCGAGGAACGGTCAGACGTGCTTATTCCTAATTCTCATTTCTTCCCCCAAGAGGTAAACTGAGGTGCAGTTTAACAAAATGGACTGTTGCTTTCGATTCTTTTTAGAACAAGATGAAACGTTCGTTTTAAAAGCAAACGAAAGCAGCCACTCACAAACCCCAGGCCAGAGAGCCAGCCAGCCCCCAGCCCGTCCCCTGCGTCCAGCCAGCCGCCTGCCCGCCCCTCACACCCATGCCTGCCTCTGTCTGTCCCTCGCACGTGACGCGCTTGATCCAGCAGCAGCCTGACCGGTGCTCGCCCCTGACCCTGAGCCCCTAGAATCAAGGTGGGGGTCTCTATGGCATTGAAGGTTTGGCTTTGTCTTCAGCAGGGCGAGGCTGCCCGCCCCCTTAACCCCACCAGTCGGCTTTTACGTCCTTGCAGCTCAGGCCAGAGGTGCTGGGCGCCTGTGCCCTTCCTGCTTCCCGCCCAGGGGTCTTACTCGGGCAGACGAATTTGGACTTCGGATTTCTAAAGCTCGGGAAAATATCCGTGCCCCGAGATGGCTCGGTTTGTTTCGCGCGGTCCGTCGTGGGGAAGGCACGGGACACTGAGGCCGATGCCCACCCGGTCACCACCGTCGATGCCTTTTTCCCCGTGAGCAGAACGGGGGGAATTGGCTGGTCGGTGTGGAGGAGGAGGAAGGGGACAGGAAGGAGGACTTTTCAGAGGATAATAATAAAATTCTGTCATTGGAATAATTCTGTATCATTCGGAAAACTTTTTCAGTTATGTTATCTGTTTCTCACCAAAGGCTCGTGAAGTGTGTTTGTTTGTATGTGTGTTTGTTTGGCTGCTGTCA
>NW_011913867.1:0-3299 GCF_000151845.1 Pteropus vampyrus | reverse complement strand
TGGCCTGGATCTATCCTGGAGAATGTTTCATGTGCGTAGAGAAGAATGTGCGTCCTGATTCTATTGGATAGACTAATGTCTGTTAGATCAATTTGGTCTAATGCATGGTTCAAACCCATGTTTCCTTGTTGATTTTCTGTCAGGATGATCTATATACTGTTAGAAGTGGGTTATTAAAGTCCCCAATTATTATCATATTATTGTCTATTTTTCCCTTCAGAACTGTTAGTATTTGCCTAATATATTTCAGTACTCTGAAATTGGATGCAAATGTATTTTTGATTGTTATATCTCCTTGATGAATGGACCCCTTTATCATTATATATTGACTTTCTCGGTCTCTCTAACCATTTTTGGCTTATAGTCTATTTTGTCTGATGTAAGTGTAGCTACCTACTCCCTTTTCCTTTGCATTTTAATTTGCATGGAATATAGTTTTTTATCCTTCCACTTGAGCCTATGTGAGCTGAAGTGAGTCTCTTAAAGGAAGCATAGACTTGGGTGGGTCTTGTGTTTTTTAATCCATCAGCCACTCTATGCTTTTTGATTGGTAAATTCAAACCATTTGCATTAAGCATTATTGTTAGGTAAACACTAACATCTTGTTAATTGTTTTCTGGTTATTCTGTATTTCTAATGTTCCTCCCCACTCTCCCCCATTTTTGCATACCTTTGAAATTGGTGAATTTCCATGGCGGTATCCTCTGTTTCCTCTTTACCTTTTGTGCATCTACTCTAGGATCCTGCTTTGCGGTTACTGTGAGGTTTACATAAGACATCTCATAGACAAAACAGTTCACTTTAGCTGAAAGCAGCTTAACTTCGATTATCTACAAAAGCTTCACTCTTTTACTCACTTTTATTTTTTGATGTCATTATTTACCTCTTTTTTATATTGTGTTTTAGTTACAATTATAGTAATTGTAATTATTTGTTAACCTAGCATCCTATTACGGAATTCGTTTTCTAGTTTGTGTGTTTATCTTTACCGTTGTATTGTATATGTTCATGTGTTTTTATGTCTTTGATTAGTGTCTTTTCATTCCATCTTGAAGAACTTCTAGCATTTCTTGCAAGGCAGGTCTAGTGGTGATGCAGGTCTCAGCTTTCTCTTGTCTCAGAACATTTTTATTTCTTCTTCATATCTGAAAGATAACTTTGTCAGACAGAATATTCTTGGCTGGCATTTTTGTTTTTTATTATTCAGCACTTTGGATATGTCATTTTACTCTGTCTTAGATGCCTGAGTCTCTTCTCTGGTATTATTTTCAGCTATTATTTTCTTTAAATCAAGTATCTGCCCCTTCCTTTCGCTTTTCTCCTTCTGGACACTGATTATGCTCATATTTGTTCTTTAATGATGTCCCATAGATCATAGAGGCTTTCTTTGTTCTTCATTCATAATTTTTTCTTTGTTCTTTAACTGTGTTATTTCAGAATTCCTATTTTCTAACTCACTTATTCTGCCTTCTATTTGTTCTACTCTACTAAAGATGCTTTCTATTACATTTTTCATTTTATTCATTGAATCTTCAGCTCTAGAATTTCTGCTTGGTTCTTTTTTATGATTTCTATATCTTTGGTAAACATTTCTTTGTGAACCTATATTTATTTTCAGATTTTGTTGAATTGTCTGAGTTTTCTTGAAGCTTGTTGAGTTTCTTTAGAAAAGCTATTTTGAATCCTTTATCAGCTGGAATATAAAATTCCATGCCTTCAAGTTCAGTTATTGAAGAATTCTCTTTAGGTGATGACATGTTTCCTGATTCTTCATGTCCTTTGTAGATTTTTTGTTGCTACTTTCACATTTATTGTAGCAGACTCTATTTTTAAATCTTTGCTAGTTGCCTTCAGATAGGCTTTTCTCTTCACTGGTGCTCTTATAATGTGGGGTTTTCTCTGCCTTTGCGTGGGTGCACCTGTTTCACTCTTCTTGCTCCCTCTTGTGGCAGAATTCTTAAGATTTTATGTCTTCTCTGGTTCCTACAATTCACTGGGCCGGCTACTGGAAACCTCTCTCTTTTTTTCCAGAAGTGGTGCTATATCTTAAATTTTAATTTCTCTCTTGTCCACAGACCTTGTCCTGTTTTCTGAGAGCACTCACCATCTACTGCCACACTTGGTAGTGGGCACAGGAAGCCAGACACAGAGTGGGGGATTAGCACTTGGGGTGTTAGGCATGTCTGTGGACCTGGTAGGGAGATCCCTGAGTGTGGTACTCCCATGGGATCTTGGGTGGACTTCCTACTGAGCTAGTCAGCAGGAACTGAGTCCCTTTAGTGCTCTTTGATATTCCTTTCTATCTCTTTCCCAATCTCCTCCCTCCTTCCAGTCATGGAGGTCCCATCTCAGTCCTTTGAGTGCTGTTGGAAAGAAGCAGTTTTCTTCTGCTACCCATTACTAGGGTAGCTGGCATTCACTCACCACTCTTCTGTTGCTCTGTGGGAGGGGCGCCACCACCTGACAGCTCCATGCAGTATTGCCTTGGGGCAAGGAATGAGTGTGTATGAATGTATATGGCACCCGTAAAATTGTCATAATGTCTGCAACATCCAAACGTTTTTTGTTTTGTTTTTTTTTTTTTCTAATGAGGTGCTGGAATCTCTCCTCTGGTAGTCTGAGCTTCTGAAATTTTTCTCTTGACTAAGGGTATCTTCCTAGGTCAGCATTCTCTTTTTTCCCCAACCACAGTGAGAGTAGTTGGAGCAGGTTTGCTGCCCTGCTGGTTCCACACTGTCCCAAGGTTTGACTGCCTATTACTGGATTCGCACAGGTGGGCAAGACCCTTCTCCAGTCCCTTAGCATATGTTGCTGTATCCCACTGATACTACCAAGGTTCTTTTGTTCACATATGGTATATAGTTCTTTGTCAAAAGGAGGACAAAAGGGAGGAATGTCTTAGACTGCCATGATGCTGATGTCACCCTTTCTACAACATGATGTTTTTATGTCATATACATTGTGAAATAATGACCATAATCAAGCTAATTAACATATTCATCATCTCAGATAGTTCTCATTTTTTTATGACAATTAAGATTTACTCTTTTTTGCAAATTCCTTGTATACATTGCAGTATTATCAACTGTAGTCACCATGGTGCACATTAGATCTCCAGAATTTATTCATCCTGTATAACTAAAGCTTTTTACCTGTAGATTAATATTTCCCCTTCCCCCCACCCTCTCCACCTGCCCTGCCCCCGGCAACCACCATTCTACTCTTTGCTTCTATTAGCTTGACTATTTTAGATTCTACATATAAGTGATACCATATAGTTTTTGGCTTTGTGTCTGGCT
>NW_011913866.1:0-2208 GCF_000151845.1 Pteropus vampyrus | reverse complement strand
GCTTTGGCAGAAAGACACAGACATCTCCTTCTCTGTCCAGAAACCCAGTTTACTCACCCTGTATGCTCTGAGGAGGAGGAGTTTGAAAAAGGACTGTGAGCCAAGAAAAGCAGGGAAGGATAAATGTAGTTTGGGTGATATGATTAGCAAGAACTTTTATTTTGTGTTTCTCCAGAAAATAAGGGTCTATTTTCCTGCCACCAATTAAGGTCCTTTCTCTTCTAGTATGCAATTACTGAGCATTACAGCAGTTGTAGTTTTGGGCTGTCCCACTTCCATCTTCCCCGCTCTCCATTAGGGGAGTTTCCCATTTTGTGTGCTTTTAGTAGAGCAGTGCGTATGTCTCCCTCTGAACCCAAAAGACCAGATTGTTCCTCTCTTCATGTGACACAGTCCAGGAATGCTGCAGAGACTTTTGTACCCCGACATCTATTTCCCTTCTTCTTTTTAATAATAACACTTGCAACCACCACGGTGATGAAACATGGCAGAGTGAGAAACATCCTCAGATCTCTCCCTCTGAAACAATAATCTGAACAGCTAAAACGCAACAAAAAACACCCAAACTGCACACCAGCACGTCTGAGCGTGGGATCTGCGCATAAGAGCTACCACAGGTCAGAACCCCAGGTGTTGGGCGGTGGACTGGGAGAAATAAAGAAGCTGCCTCTCGCAGCTGACGGAGCTCCTTGCAGGAGGAGGGGGAGGGGTGAAGGTGCAGCAACTTCCCTGATCAGCCTATCTGGAAGTGCTGGAACTTCTAGCAGCCAGCAGCAGGGCCCAGTCATCAGGGCAGAAAGCAGAGAAGCGTGATGGGACCACAAAGAAACAAAAGTTGATTTTTACCAGCGATGGTTGCAAAATCTACGCTGAGGCGCAGCCCCCAACCCCCAACCCAGAGCGCCCCTCCCTCCATACCCTCCAAGACCGATTACTGCAGAGTCCCAAGGGAATCTGAGCAAACGCTACTGAAACTGCTGCTACCACTGACAGGGACTGAAACTGAGAGTGTGATTAAATATCTGCAAGAAAAGAAAAAAGACATTTAGGCTTTATATAAAGCAGGGAACCAAGAGGCTTAGACGCCACCTACTAGAAACAAAAAGAAAAGCATCTTCTTTGCAGCGGGCTAAACAGAGACCTTTATATAATAAATCTTCTTTCTGGAAAAACAACAGAATACACTTCTATTAATTCCCAGGTGCAGAAATAGTCCATTAAACACCACGAACAACTAAGGTGACAAGTCATCTCAGAAAGAAAGAGAAAAATCTCCAGAAAATAAGCTTACAGATATAGAAATATGCAACTTAAATGACAGAAAATTCAGGATGGTACTCTTGAAAAAAACTCAATGAGAACCAAAACAACTCAAATCAACAATTTCAGGAATGTAAAAACAACTAGATGCGCAGAGTAAGGAGACTGAACCCCTCAAAGGAACCAAATAGAACTTCTGAAGATGAAGAACACACTGCAAGAGTTGAAAAATGAAATAGCAAGCTTGGGAAATAGAGTTGACCAAATGGAAGAAAGGATCAGTGATATTGAAGACAGAAATCTAGAAATCAATCAAAAGGAAGAAGAGAGAAACCAAAGAATAAAAAGTAATGAAAGAGAAATACAAGAACTAGCTGATACCATCAGGAGAGGAAACATAAGAATAATGGGCATTATCGAAGGTGAGGAAAAGAAGCAGGCATTAGAAAGCATTTTCAGACATATAGTGGACGAGAATTTCCCAAATCTAAGGAATGAGCTGGAGCATGGAATTCAAGGAGTCAACACAACACTCAATTGACTCAACCCAAAAAGGCCTTCACCAAGACAAATTGTATAAAAGTTATCAAAAACAACGACAAAGAATTCTCAGGGCATTTGGAGAGAAGAAAATGGTAACGTATAAAGGAAAACCCATTAGATTATCATCGGACTTCTCAGCGCAAACCTTAAAAGCCAGAAAGGAATGGAATCAAATATTTAAACTATTAAGTGAAAGGAACTACCAGGCTAGAATAATGTATCCGGCTAAGTTCTCCTTTAAATATGAAGAAGAAATTAAGACTTATCCAGACATGCAAAAATTGAGGGAATCTCCACTATGAGGCCCGCACTACAGGAAATACTGAAAGGTGTCAGCTCATCTAAAACAAAATAACAAAAAGAATACATAATTAGGAGTAAAGTGACTATCAGGCAAATAGAAGC
>NW_011913865.1:0-2308 GCF_000151845.1 Pteropus vampyrus | reverse complement strand
CCGGCCTCGGTGGGAATTTTCTGGAGTTCTAGTTAGCCCGGGCTCTTTTCTTTGTCTCAAGCTGTCCGCGGGCCCGTGTCCTGTCTCTCATCTCCCTGAAGCCAGGCGACGCTCCCAGGGGCTTTGTCCTTGGCCAGGGCAGCAGCAGTGGGACCCTAGGTATGTCACCTGCCCCCACAGGCAGAGGGTGTGCCCGAGGGTGGTCACCTCGCCCCGCTGACCTCGGAACTCTGAGTAGGGACACGCGCCTGGTTTCTGTGAGTAACTCAGACTTCTCGTCGCCACTGCCTTCTCAGCATACGCTGCCGCCGGCGCTACCTGAGGAGGTGGAGGGACATCGGAGAGAAGCCTCCACAGCCGCCGACCGCGAGCGGGGAGCATGCGCAGAGTGGCCAAGAAGCGAAACAGTTCTGGGCCCTTTTCCCTGATTTCTGGACCTTCTACTTACCTCTGATTTCTATGCTTAAAAGTTTTTTCTGTCTCTCTTAATGAGGAATTCAATAATTTGTTAAATTCCTTCACACTAAAGTAGTAGGAGCTTGATGAGTTATTCCCACCTAGAGTACAGTTTTTCCTTTTTCATGAAAAAGAGAATCTTACCGAAGTCAAAACAAGGGTGAGCCAGTGGTGGGTCCGAGACTTCAGCGATGGATGTATTTGAGGCTTTCCCTCATCCGCCCACCACGTCGTCACCTACCCTCAGCCTGCCCTCCCTCCACATTAGGCGGCCGTGGCGTCACTCCCACATCCTGCAGGGCTCAGGCCCACACGTGGGCATCCCCAGAACCAGGTGCTGACATCACATGTCAGGCGGAAAACCTAGTCGCGTCTTCAGACACCCCGGGGTGCTTACTGAGCCTGGAGCTGGGCCTTCCGAGCCGCCCCTCCGCTGGGGCCAGACGCAGCACAGCCACATGGTCCTGGGCCCTGCCGGGTTGTTGCCCCGGCCGTTGGGATGTCTTTATAGATAATTCATGGTGGATCTTTGTTTGGATCAAGCTTTTCTTTAAGTCTCTCTTAATGATCTTACTAGCCTGATGCTCTACTTTTCATCTTGTAACTGAGAGGTAAAGGAGAGGCTGGGCTAATAACCATTTCACTGTCAAACCTAGCCGGCGCCTGCACTTAGCAGATGCTCAGTAAATATTCTTAAAATTTACCCTGAAAGTCAATGTTGGAGCTGATAAGGGGACAAGGTTTATTTCACCCAACTCGTGGCACTGTGTCCCATGCCACACTGTTTAGATAGAGCTACATGCAGAGTTACTCTGAGGGCCATATTTCTCAATGATAACAAATGTGACTCTGTAGACATTCATGATAGGATGCATCCCCCAGATACTGATGTATTTATGACTTCATTCGGCGGGCTGCTGGGGGGCCTGAAGTGCTATAAGACTCTAGTAGCAGCCGTGAAGACCTCTGGGAAAGCACCTGGATCAACTTCTGATTTTTGTACAGTCAGTGCATGGCTCTGGGGAGCACCTGGTTCAAGTTCAGGTGCTTAGGTGGGTGGTCTAAAGCTCTGGGAAGAGGAGACCCCAGGACAATAAGAAACTGACAGTCATGATTTTCTTTGAGTAGATTCTCTTTTGATCCTAAAATTTGATGTAGTTTAGCAACATATATATTCAACCACCTTTTAACATCATTTCTGTTTGTCGAATGTGTTCACCGAGAGTCGTTTCTCGAATTTAAATGATTTTTTTTTTATGGCTTTTGCCACTTTCCTTCAAAGCATCATCTCTAATTAAAATATGGTCTTTTTCAAAAAACATTGCATGATTCTAGTTGTAGCTTAATCAAAATGATGCAAAGAAAGATAATTCTCTTTACAAGCCGCCTAAAAATCAACCCCATAGCTCTTGCTGGCCTCTGCTGCTAAACATTCCATGTCCTTAGTACCCTGACATCCTGTCTCTAGTAGCAGAGAAGAAAATGCCACTGCACTTCGGCCCCTCAGCGGTCCGGCTCAGTTCAGATGTGGAAGAATGCTTCCACGCTCAGCTTCCTCAGGCCCTTCCGTGACTTCTGGAACTTCTGGTTCTCTCTGTTTCTGCATGTTTCTGCTGGACCACCTTCACTGTGGATCTTGGCGCTAGCCAACAGGAGGCTTTCTTGTGGCCAAACACTTGCTCTAAGCCAGGTATATCAGACACAGGCTCTAAAAGTCTCCCGTGGGACCTCTAAAGGCCAGTTGATTGTGACTTCAGTTTGCCTGCTGCCCCAGTGACAGAGGACTCTCCGGCCTTGCAGTAGTTCCTGGATGAACAAATCCCACCCCCTCTGCAGACTGCTGTATCGAGGT
>NW_011913864.1:0-1508 GCF_000151845.1 Pteropus vampyrus | reverse complement strand
TCCTACCCTGCTTAAAGCCCTCCGTGGCTTCCGGGGACATTAGAGAACATCTCAAATGGCGAAGTCATACGTGACCTCGTCCCTGTCTATTTCACTTGTCTTTCCGGTTACTGTTCTCTCTTGCACGCAATGTGCTCCCACCATAATGTCCTGTTTGCTCCTGACCCTTGACCCCACTCCCATTCTTATTCTTTCTCTGGGCCCTCTGCATGTCCCCTCCATCTGGAATCCTCTTCCCTCAGTCCTTTGGACACCTGGCTCCTTCTTCCCACATAAGTCTCAGGGTTCAATGGCACCTTCTCAGAAAGGCCTTCCCTGAATCCCCCCACAACCTACAATCGCCACCAGTCCCCATCCTATCACCCAGTTCTGTTTTCCTCTTGGCACTTATCACTAACTAAAATGAGGCCGTGTATTTGCGTGTTTACTAGACCAATGCCTGTCTTCCTACTAGGATATAAAGTAGTTCTGTGAGAGTGAGGACTTTGTCTTTTTTTTTTTTTTTTGGATTCACTATATGCCCAGAGCCAAGACCACTGCCTGGCACATAACAGGTACTCTCTATGTTTTCATTAAGTGAATAAATGATTTTGTTATCCCCAAAGACAAAATAAGAGACTATAATTACAGCAGGTATGAATTAGACCAGATATAAACACATAAACACTTCTTACTTTAAAGACTTGAGACTTGAAAAAGCCTATCAGAATAAACTAAGGAACCATTTTCCAACAACTAAATTAGGAAAAAACTTTAGCACTCAATGCTAGTAACGCCGTGAGTATAATGGTAGGTAGCTACAAACCCTTTAGAAAGCAATAAGGTGTTTTGTGTCAAAAGCCATAAAAATGTTCACTCAATAGACTTGGTATTCCCACTCCTAAGAATTTAAAACAAACAAACAAAAATTCAACAGTAGCAAAGGTTTTTTTGTTTTTTGTGTTTTTTGCATAAAGGGGTTTTCTGTTTTATTATCTGAAAAAAAAACTGTAACAAGCTAACTGTCCAACAATTGGTGTACACAGCCAAAAACCATGATCATTATGAAAACTCAGTGGAGCCACACAGAAAAAGGATTATGACAATGAAAGAAATCAAATAAAAATGAGAATACATATTATGGCACCGAGTAGGAAAACTACTTATGAACGAGGACCAGAAAAGAGCAAGAAATAATGCAAATGCCTACTATGTGTGATGGAGACTGCTGGCTGCTCATCGGATTTGGACCTTCCTTCTTCCTGGACATACAAACAGCCATACTTCCCAGCAGTCCTTGCACCTAGGTGGGGCCACATGCCTGAGTCCATGAATAAAACGGGAATGGAAATGATGTGCCACTCCCTGCTCTGGCCCATCAAATCCTACCATGCATGCTTCACCATGCCATATCTCTAAGGTGACCTTGGAAGCCCTGTGCTGGAGATGGCAGACTCTCTGAGCCTGTGCTCCAAATGACTGTGCATGATACAAACTTCTCTCTCCCTGTTCCACCTAGAACCACGCTT
>NW_011913863.1:0-1964 GCF_000151845.1 Pteropus vampyrus | reverse complement strand
GGTGGAAGAAACAGTGTGAGCAAAGGCTGGGAGGAGTGAATGTTATGTAGTGGTTAAAGAGCAGGAGAGAGCCTGGGCTGGCTGCACTGTAGACAACATGGAAGAAGGCAGTAAATCAGGACATAAAATTATGTTGGCAAATGTCAGCACATGGACTCAGCAAACACTTGTCGAGCTCCTACCATTCTGTGGCATGCAGCAGGACTCAGCGGTGAACATGCCAGGCAGGGTTCTTCCCAGGGGTGCTGGGCAGACCAGCTGCCTGACCTCCCCCTCCCCCACCCTGAGCTGCTGATTTAGTAGATCTGGGCAAACTCCCCAAAACACCAAGTATTTCTAAGCAGTGCATATAATTCTGATACACATTTGGAAGACACCCATCTGGATCCATGTTAGTCTCAGGAGGGCCTGAACCCCCTCGATCCCAACATGCCTTCGTGAACTTGAATCCCTCCAGAGGAGGAGGGCTCACCACCTTCCATGCAAGTGCTTTGTGAACTATAAAGTGCCCCACAAAAAAAAAATCAGCTTTATATTATTTACAGTGGGTTATTATCCCGCCTTAGGACAGATCAGACTTTTTGGTTGTTCTCCCTTATTAAGAGTCGAATCGGCACCCTGTGACATCCTTCAACCATCTGAGGCACAGCTGTTGTCCCCTTCCTCTCTTTTCTCCTGAGCTCAGCAAAGTGCCATCTCCTCTAGTAAAGTTTAGGACCCCATGGCACCTTGACCACCCGCACTCTCACAAGCTCCAGTTGTCTAGGTCCCTTTTGAAGTCTGACCCAATATCCCCCAGGTGATCTGATGGGCAGGAGAACACTGAGGCCCCTCCAGCAGCCCTCCCAGACCCTGTTCTGCTCCCTCTGTTCCGGTTTCAGCTTTTCTTCTCAGGAGCAAGAGAGACTTTGGGAAGCTTCTATTTTCTCTATCGAAATGGCATCCTGGGCCCCAAGCATCAGGAATACTTACTCAAAACAAAACTAAAAAGCCCATTTATTGTCTCCAGTTAAGTTTTTCAAACTCAATAGATCTTCTAGAGCTAAGGAAAGTCAGAGAAAATTGTTTAGAAGAACAGAACAGTAACTGTCTTTTTTTCATTCAGCATCTAATAATAGTTATGACTCAAGAGAAGAGTTATATTTCTTTTTCAAAAAAGAATAAGAAATCTTTTTATGCACTTATGCATGTGAAAAGGAGCTAAACCAATAGTGCAGCACGGCCTCTCAGCACTTGGGCAGCTCACTCAGCCCCATTCTAACCCCTACACTGGGCGGCAGGTCATGGAAGGGCCCAGTGGGGGCAGGGGGTGTGTGGGCAGGGCTGGGGACAGTTCGGCTCTGAGACTTAGCCGAACTCTCTTGACTACACTGAAAGGAAAGAAATCCTCTTTTGGAGAATTTTCTTTTTCTTACCACACTTAATGTATTGGTTTTGGGGATGAAGATGGGAACAAAGGCCCAAACCTGAAAGGTGCCCTAGGACAGAGGTTCTCAAAGTGTGGCCCTGGACCAGCAGCATCAGCATCACTGAGAACTTAATAGAAGTGCAAGTTCTCAGGGCTCCGCCCTGGACCTATTGAATCAGAAGCTCTGGGGGTGGAGCCCAGCAGTGTGTTCCCGGGCCCTGCAGGTGATTCTGGTGCATTTGAGAACCATTACTCACTCCGGCACTGAAGCTCTGTTCCACTTCAACGAAAACCAGAAATTGTTCTGTTCCTAGTTGGTAGAAAATAAACTCCAGGTGTTCCTAATTATATTGGAAAGGTCAACGTCATTTTGAGTTCAAGGTGAGTGGCTCTACTGATTTTAACATGGCGGTAGAAGCAACTACTGTCTTTTTGCTATTCTGGAGGAAAAGAAGACAATGCCTGCAGCATATGGGCGGCTTTGGAGGGAACGCAGCTCAACGGTGTCCGAGGAACAGCCTTCCACGACCCCTGCCTTTCCTAGCAAGGAGTCTGA
>NW_011913862.1:0-1041 GCF_000151845.1 Pteropus vampyrus | reverse complement strand
GCACTGCACACAGCCCCAGGGATTCCGAAAGGACACGGGGAAGAATAGTCATTACATTCTGGCAGCTGCGGAGCACAGATCAGCCTAGGTCCCCCAGGCCTGTGGCTATTAAACAACAGTGGGGCTCCTGTGAGCATGCTGAACCTCAAGGCAGAGGAACACTTGCTAGTCTCAAGATCGAAACCTGCGATGGCCACGAACACCTGCCCCTCCTTAGAAGAGCAGAAGCTGCCGTCATCTTTCTGGAACCCAGGTGGAGAAGTGTATGGCCGCCCTATCCTCTCAGGCTAAAAGGACAAAAGGAGCCTTCGGTGAAGCCAAAAGGAAACAGAGCTCCACCAACAGCAGATGGGTGGAAGATTCCCTTCTGGGAAGCGCTGGGAGTCGGCAGGAGACAAAGGAGAGAGAGGGAGCAGGGAGGACGCAGGGTCCCAAGCTGAAATCCTATGGGTTGAACAGCTGATCTTTCCAAGAGATTTGGAGAAAAAAATTGGACGTTAGAAACACAGACCCCCGGTACAGGGCTGACAGGGGGAGGGAAGCATCGACTCAAGAACTTCATTTTCCTCCCATTTTGTAAAGATCAACATGCAATGCTTAATGTGGAACTTGTCAAGATGTTATACTAAGAAAAGACAGAATTATACATAAACCTTTTCAGTAATGGCTTATCTCCGCATCGACACAAGCAGTCATCTATGATGGGTTTTATAGAAGATGCGATTAATTCTTTTTACAATCAGTGTATTTCTAGGAAATGCAAATCCTTCAGGCAATTGTCTGGCGGCTTATCCAGAGTCCATAGAAAGTTAAAAGTTAGGAGGACAATCAGTGGCTTTTCACTGAGTGACATCGGGCCGGTACTGATTCACCTGGCCTAAAGTTCACATAGGGGAGACAAAAGAGAACTGCCCTTTCTTTCTGCTCACCTGACTTCAGTGTGATTCGTGGACGTGTCGCTAAGGTTGTTTATGGAACCCCCACGGAGCAGGCACTTCAGGGCTGCCCGGTTGCAACTGAACTTTGGGGCTGTTGCCATTC
>NW_011913861.1:0-1252 GCF_000151845.1 Pteropus vampyrus | reverse complement strand
CACTAACACTTGGTTTTGTCACTTTTTTAGTTTTAAGCACTTGAGTGAGTGTGAAATATCAAAATTTTAATTTGAATTTCCCTAAATGACTAGTTATGTTGAGCACGTTTTCATGTGCTTAACAGCCAAGGTTCTTTTGTGAAATGTCTGGTCAAGTCTTTTACCCATATGTTTTGTTGTTTTTTTTTTTGTCCTTTTATTGTTGATTTGTAGGAGTCCTTTTATTTATTCAGGATCCAATCTTTGTCAGATAGCTATTTTGCAAGACTCTAGCTTGCTTTTCATATTCTTAGCAATGTCTTAACAAACAGGAAAAGTTTTTAATTTTGGTCAAGTCCAATTTGCTATTTATCTCTTTTAGGATTTATGGTGTGTGTGTATGTGTGTGTGTGTGTGTGTGTGTGTGTGTGTGTTCTATCTAAGAAACCTTTACGCATTCCAAGATTATGAAGATTTTCTGTCATGTTTCCTTCTAGAAAGTTTTTAGTTTTATATTTTACGTTTAGATTTTTGGTCCATTTTGAGTTTACCTATGCATATGGCAGAAGATGAGCGTTGATGCTCATTTATGTATATATGATCTATCTATTATCTATCTATCATCTGTCTATCATCTATCTATCTATCTATCTATCTATCTATCTATCTCTCTATCTATCTATCTATCATCTATCATCTATCTATCTATATCTTTCTATCTATCATCATCATCTGTCTAATCATCTATCTCCAGTTGTTCCAGCAACACTTATTGAAAAGACTATCCTTTATTAAATTACTTTGCCACCTTTGTCAAAAATCAACAAACTCTACATGTGTGGGTCTATTTCTAGAGTCTTTGTTCTGTTTCACTGATCTATTTGTCTATTCTCACACAATGCAACATTCTCTTTATTGCCATAGTTTTTATAAGTCTTGAATCAGGTAATGTAAGCCCTTCTTTTTCAAGATAATTTTGACTACCCTATTTTGTGAATATCCATATAAATTTTAGAATGAACTTGTTACTTTCTATTTTAAAAAGCCTGCTGAGATTTTGATTGGGATTGCATTGAATATATAGATAAATTCGCATAGAATTAACATCTTAACAATATGTCTTCAATTCCACTAAACATGCTATAGCTCTATACTCAAAATTTAAAAATGTTTTTCTGTGCAATGTTTTGTAGTTTTCAGTGTAAAGATATTTATTTAAATATCTAAATTTAAGTTTATTATTAAATACACGTTTTTGATGCTACTGCTAACA
>NW_011913860.1:0-1986 GCF_000151845.1 Pteropus vampyrus | reverse complement strand
TTTTAAAGACCCAATTTGAAATTTTAGAGATGAGAAATATGACTATTAAAAATATGCTGGATGAAATTATTAGTATTTTATACACTAAAGAAGAAAAGATTAGTGAGCTTGAAAATTTAGCAATAGAAACTATCCAAAATGTAGCACACGGAGAAAAAACATTGAAAAGAAAATGACTAGAGCATCAGCGAGCAGCCTAATATACATATAATTGAAGTCCTTAAAGGAGAAGGAAATATGTGAAGATATTATAGTTGAAATTTTTTGAAGTTTGATGAAGAAAAATAAATCCACAAATCTTAGAAGCATATATATATTTATAAATAATAATAGAGAAATTATCAGGACAGGGAAGTAAAACTAAAACTATGCTGTAATAATGTTGTTATGCCACATGTGAAGGAGAATATTACTTGAAGCCATATGTTAAAGATGGATTCCATAAACCCTAAAGTTACCACTAAAAATTGTTTTAAAAAGAGGTCTAGCCAATAAGATAACACAGGAGGCAAAATGGAACTATAAATTATACTCAGTCCAAACAAAATCAAAGAAGAAGGAACAAACGAATGGGAAAAACAGATAATAACGAAAGGTAGATTTAAGCCCAATTATATCAATGTTAATGTTATTAAATGTAAATGACCTAAACACTAATGAAAAAAAGAGGAAAATTGATTAAAAACTTATAATTAAAAACTTGTTTATAATTATCTCAACATAGACCCTACCTCTAATATACACAAAAACGCAAAATAATTTTGCATGGTAGTCAGGAATACAACTACCATGTAAATCAGAAGAAGACTATACTTCAATATTAGTTCAGAACTTTATCATGAGATCTTAAACATTTTGCAAAATAATATCAACACCAACAATTCTCACAGTTTGAGTCACCTTTCCAACACACCTAATCCGTCTACATTTATAGCTGTTACACTCACAGTAATTGTCTAAATAGGTGCAAACATCTAATTACTTTATTCCTCTTTTGATATAGCCGAACACCAGTCATTTACATATTTAAAACAGATCATTTTGTGATCAATTACTTCCTTTTATTTCTCCTCTACATCACACTTAGAATATTACATAGATGAGATTATTTGTGTTGGTGGTTTATGTTATATATGAATTTTATTTCAGGACAACAAAGATAACATTGAAGTTCAGTAACGTTGAAGAGGTATTCAAAAGATTTGCCACTTAAAAATGTTCCATCTATATTAGAACTGAAAACAATTGGCATAGACCAACTTCTATAAATCTCAGTTGAGGTATCCAAGGCCTGGAGAACAAAAATGTCTTATCCAAAGTCATACAGTTAAGTTCATACTCACAGTGACCATATACTGGATTTTCTAGGACAGTCCTCGATTTAAATATTATGTCTCATGGTCCCTACAAATCATTCCAATATCTTTACTAAAATTCCTAAATTACCTGTTATAACCTGAAGAAGGACTGAAAATCAGGACACATGGTCAGCAGTTCTTTAAAAACGCCATCGATAATGTTTCAAGCAGTAGTTTAAACCAGCACAAGTAAACACAGTAGGAAGACAGATATCCTTCTTGGTAGGCATTAAAAAATCTTGGTGGGAAGGCAGAGAGCTGGGGAAGACTTCTGGCAATTGAATTTTTTTTTTTTTTTTAACTAATATGTTATTTTCTTTTTTTAAAAAAAAACTTCTTTTGAAACTATAAAGTTTCACAAAACTATTTTTAGCTAGTGAAGATAGAAAATTTTTTTAAAAAGCAATGATTCTCAACCAGAAGCATGCCCTGTTGGGTGCACAGATCCAAAAATCAGTATAGAGTGATAATGAGAATTTTATCTTTATCAAAGGATTTTTACAAGTTACAGTAACAAAAATATAAATTCTCTTTCATAGTTCAATTGTTGAGTGCCCAAATTGCCAGCAGCAGAGCCTAGCCCTTTGTCCCCAATATGGTACCATGTCCCCTGTGGCCAAGACTGCCA
>NW_011913859.1:0-1475 GCF_000151845.1 Pteropus vampyrus | reverse complement strand
GGAGCCTAGAGGTAAAACTTATTTGCTCTTAAATGTTTATCCTGTGTTTTGTCATTCAATAATATTACTATCCTCCTTATTTTCAAACATAAGTACGTTTTCTTGATGCTACTTTTAAAAAGTCACATTTTAAAGGAGAAAAATAAAGCAGATGTCAAGTTTAATAATGTCTCTGTATATAACCAAAATTACCCTAATAGTACAAAAGGAGAAACCAAAAATCAAACTGAAAAAATATGCACAAAAGTGGTTACTTAGTAATTTAAATTGCTGGGATAGGTTTGTTTTCATTTTCATGTTTACGTTTCAGTTATCTATTGCTGTGTAACAAACCACTCCAAAATTTAGTGACTTAAAATAGCTATTTATTTATCCTCACAGTTTCTCTGATGGTTTTATTTTGATTCACTCATGTACATTTGGCCGAGATGGAAGATTCAAGATGGCCTCACTCAGTCTTCTGTCAGTTGGTACCAGCTTTTAGTTTGGGGACTCAGTTATTCTCTTCCTTCAGTTAGCTAGACTAACATCATAGTCTCAGAAAAAGACATGAAAAAAGACATGGCTCCGGAACTCCTACAGTATAACTTACCACAGTCTATTAGTCAAAGCAATATACAGGCCAGATTTAAATGATAGGGAACTAGACCATTAATTCTGGATTGGAGGACTCAAACAATTTGTGATCATATTTAATATGTTGTGAAACATATGAACTTTTTCCTATTAAAATGTTTTCTATTAGCTTTTTTTTGGAACTTCTATAACATTATAATTTATTAGATTAGATAATTACAGAGAAATATCTTTGGAGAAATGATCGGAGTCACAAATTTTAGTGCCTATGGAGCTACAAAGATGATAGACATAACTGAAATATGCCAGGTCAAGATAGAAGTAATCTAGAATACTTGCTCTGTCTAAAAAAGCAATAGCAGATTGTTTTGTAGCAATGTGAGCCCAGTGATGCCTGAATTACTGATATTTTAAAATATCAAAATCCCAGCAAGTTATTTTATGTATCTCAATAAACTGATGCTAAAGTTTATATGGAAAAACAAGAGATCCAAAATAGTGAGCACAATACCAAGGAAGAAAAGCAGAAGATACACACTGCTCGACATCAAGGCTTATTACAGAGCTATAGTATTATATTGTCAAAATAATAGGGACATAGGTCAATGAAACAACCTGGAGCTTCCAGAAATAGACCTTCACAACTATTGCTAAGTGATTTTTGACAAGGGATAAAAATCAAGTCAATGGAGAAAGGGTAATCTTTTCAACAAATGGTACTGAAACAATTGAACATCAGTATGCAAAAAAAAAAAAAAAAAAAATCTAAACGCAGCGCTTATACCTTTTGCAAAAATTAACTCAAGATGGATCACAAACCCTAATGTAAAACAGAAAACTATAAAATTCTAGAAAATAACATGAGAAAAATCTAGGTGACCTTAGGTTTGAAAATGAAT
>NW_011913858.1:0-2142 GCF_000151845.1 Pteropus vampyrus | reverse complement strand
GTAAAGGTGTGTTAACGCCAATCTTAAAGGCATAATTCAGAAAGCCCATCTGCATATCCCTGCTACTGTTACAGAATTCAAGTTGAAGGGCCTGGCCGAAGCTGTCCGTCAGCTGCCTCCTCTTTCTGCAGATGGGAGACTCTTGCTTGCTGGATTGGACTTAAACTCATACGGCATCTATTTGGAAAGAAGAGGGTGTGACTTACGAGGGCCATGGTAAATGGCATTAGCGCACACGAATGTCAACTCACTGTCCCTCACAGCGTCCCTCTCCGAGGCTACAGCATCACCGAGATTTTTCAATCAAGCTTTAAACCTGGAAAGGCACCTTAGGAGGGACCTGGTCCAAAACGTCCCTAAGTCGGTGGGGTCCCCCAGGAGGAGTTCAAGAGACATTCAGTGAATGGATGAGTCCTCCATCTTACAGATAACATGGTGGCTCTGAGAGTGAAGTTATTGCCCCGATCAGACATGGAATTGGTGGCCGACCAGGGGCGGGAACATGGCCGTTAACTCAGGTTACCGCTGCTTCCACTCAATACATCGTGCTTTATCGCATTAAAAACCCTCGCGTTTCTTTAAGGACTTGCTCTGATCTACAATGTGCTACACGGTACTGCACAGCACCGTGCCGGAGGCAGCTCAGAGAGAGGCCTCTCATTTCCAGTCCCCAGATTCACTCGAGTCTCAGTTCCAACCACTGGGCCTTGTAAACCTCGGCTGACCCTAGAGCCAAAAGTTTTATTTCCGGCACTGGGCCTCAGACTTCCAGATATTTGTGATAGAGGAATAGAAGGTATTCGATAGAGCAGAGGCTGACAATTTTTTTTTTTTTTTCTGTAAAGGGCCAGATAGTAAATATTTTAGGCTTTGTGGGTTATCTGGTGTCTGTCACAACTCAGTTTCGTGGCTCTAGCATGAACACAGCCATGATAGAGAGTGTACAGATGAGCGAGTGTACCAATAACTTTCCTTACAAAAACGGGCAGGAGGAAGGTCAGATCTGGCCCCTCCGCCAAAGTTTGCTGACCCTGCAATGGGAGACTCGGTCTCTTATTTACTTGCTCTTCTTCAAAACCCTCCAGATCTAAGCAAAGGGACATTATTCATCGTCACAGAGTATATTGATGTTCAGTCATCTCCACTCACCGTAATAAATAGAATTCTTAATTTTTTCCATCGGGGACTCGCTTGTCATAATAAGGCGATTTATTTGTGCGGTGCTCTTGTGTTTATACATAAAGCTATTTGAGCCTACGAGATAGTCGGAAGGTAAAGCCAACGTGATAACACACCTGGAGATGAGGAAACTGAGGGGGGGAGTGAACACCTTTGTGACGGTCTGATGTGTCTAACCTGTGCCCGAGACCGCGTGATGCCGCCCGCGGTGCTCCATCATCTCATGAAATCGTCGCGACATCCCTGGAGATGGTTATCACGCCCATTTTATAGATGGAGTAATGCGCTCAAGTCTTGCTCGCGTAGGCGGTGGTTTCTTCTGTGCCTCGCCGCGTGTTTCATTCTTAGGGAAAATCACGTGTTTTAGGGCACGGCCGGCGTATTAGTAATCTGTAGGCACTTAACTCCTGCACGCTGGTTGGTGCTCAATAAGCGTCTGTGGAACGTCAAACGAGTGTTTGACGGGATGACAGCATCTTTTCGTATTCACCTTTTTTTCTAATGTTTTCTATAAAAATAACTATGCACCTCTGTCTCACGTTGGCTCTACCCCCAGATTGGAGCCAGGTGTGGGGTTTCCCCTTTATGCCAGTGGCGTCAGGAGAGACCGTGGGGGGCTGGTGCAGGCCCCCCGCCCCCGTACCCCCCAAGCCATCGCCCCAGCGCAGCCGGTGCCCCGGGCGGGGGCGCGCGCTGCGGGAGGCGCCGTCTGGGGACAGGGCTGCTGGCTCGTCGCAAAGTTCTCGTCTTCCAGTCTGAGTGGCCAGGGAACAACAGTCCCTGATGGGAACAAGGAGCACCATCCAGAAGCTCAAAGATGTTGTCTTTCTCACAGTTCCCCAGCAAATGTAGCCATCCCTGATCCGCTGGGGTCTGCGGGACAAGCTCTGCCACTGGGTTGGGCTGGAAAGTGTGGCCCCTGCTGGTGACTGGAGAAGCTGGTCCCCTCCCCCTGTCCTCCCG
>NW_011913857.1:0-1700 GCF_000151845.1 Pteropus vampyrus | reverse complement strand
TGGCAGACATAGTTTGCCATCACAAAAGAATAGACAGTTTATAGTTCATTTATCCTAATCTTAATTCATTACAACCAAAACTTTTCAATTCTGTTTTTGAAACTGCCTAGAAGTTATGAAATTCAGTGGGGAAAAAAACAACATATAAAAATTAACTTTTAGTTTATTTTTATTAGTTTATTTATTTATATTCTAAAACAGTTTTTTAGTTTAGTTTTAGTATTTTTCATTCATACATAAAGGTGTATGTTTATTTCATTAAAAAAATCATTTGGTGCCTCATATAATTAAGAACCTGTAAGCCTAAATACAATTTAGAAATTATCTCTCTACTGATTTCTAGTAGTTTACATATTGCCACATATTCATATTATGATATATAATGTTTCGTGTTTGCAGTTCATGAAAATTAGCACTATATTCAAAATACAGTTGACCTTTCAACAATACAGATTTGAAATATGCAGGTCCATTTAAATGCAGATTCTTTCGATAAATACTGTAAATGAATTTTCTCTTTCTTATGACTTTCTTAATAACATTTTCTTTTCTCTAGCTTACTCAATTGTAAGACTACAGTATATAATACATGAAGCAAACAAAATGCATTAATTGACTGTTTATGTTATCAGTAAGGCTTCAGGTCAACAGTAGGCTATGAGTAGTTAAGTTTTTGAGAACACAAAAGTTATATGCATATTTCCAACTGCGTGGGGGGTCTGTACCCTTAACCCCTAAATTGTTCAAGGGTCAACTGTATATATGGAAATTAAACTCCACATGCAGAGAAATCTCTTAAAATTGGTCATTACCCCCAGATCACTTCCCTTCTAAGCCACCAATTTGACATTCAGATCCTGGGATACCTTCAGTGACCCCAAGAGAGCTTGAAATACTACTGAAGACATTAAATGTACCTTTAAGAACAGCATGGTTTTCTTTCTTTTAGAAGACCTATAGATATAAATTTCCAGCAAAAAGTAAACTACTTGTCCTAATACTAAATATGCCCTTTAGCACAAGATTTTTTTTTCTTTTTTCTTTATTCTTTAACTAGTCTCCAGAAAGAGATTTTTACTTTAAGAGTGAACTACAGCATCTAAAGCAAAGCCAGAAAAAATATTTCACATAGTTATTGCCATTGCTACTTGGCTCTCTTGTCAGCTACTTATTTTAAAGTATGGGAATTTTATTAGTTAACTACCCAGTCTATCTCTATTTATCAAGCTGTGCTTGGTAAGATGTGAGAGAAGTTGCCAGTTTATCAAATTTCCATGACATATTCAATGCCTAATAGTTACATTAAATTAAAACTAATTATTTGATGGCTTACAAAACATCTGATAAGGTATAAATAGGTTGATTTGATTTTACTAATACATGATCTTTAATTTGATTTCCAAGTTTACTTGTATACTGAACATATATTTTAGATTTACTAGAGATCTGCAAAATTAATTTCAAATTTGACTCTTGTGCATTAAACCAAGGCTATTTTGGATTTTCACACTGCACTATGTTTTATTAGACAGAGAAACATGATTGTAACAAAAGATCATAATCATTATCTTTCAAAGTGTTATTAGAATAAAGAATGCAAAAAAGGATGTCTTTATTAGCTTATTTTTTCATTTAGAATCTGTAAAAATTTATTTCAGTTATTGTATTCTTTATTTCTGATTGTTCTTTTTTCTTTCTTT
>NW_011913856.1:0-1331 GCF_000151845.1 Pteropus vampyrus | reverse complement strand
TACTTTCTGTTTTTACTTCCCCATGAAGGCCCTACACAATAATTATTCATTAAAAAAATGTAAATATATAAAAAATAAAAAATAAAAACAAAAAGAAATATAAATATATATATAAATCCACTCAAAGAGAATGGGAAAGGAAATATGACATAAAAATGAGTGCATACGGCTTTAAGGACGTAAATTAAATCTGTGGGACTGCAGAGAGAGGAAGTCCGTCTCTGCAGGTTGGGACACCAACAGGAATCAGCCTGAGAGCATCGTCTGCAATGCGGGGAATGTGGCTGCCTCGGTGAGAACATCAAACGAGCCCACGAGGAAGTCCTGGTTTAAAGAAGGCACGCTCTGCCCGCCAAGCCTCGCCCCTGTAGTCTGCACCCACTGACTTTGGTTCAAGCTTGTCACCCAGCTAACGATGTTCTTCCTCTTCCAAATGACAGCCATTCGGATTATTAAACACAGCTACATCGTCATCAGACCAGCTGCCTTCGACGGTCAGCAGTGTGATGCGGTTGATCATCTTTCGATGGCGACACTGTGATCCCACAGCAGATAAGTGAGATGGCTCTGACAGACTTCACCGCTATTTCTTTAGGACCAGAGAGGAAAAAGTGCCCTGCCTGGAGCAACTCAGCCAACTACCAGAACTAGAACTAGAAGCCAACCCTCCACCCCCGCCACGAACTCTTTCTACCTGCTCCTTCCCCATCCTCCACATGCTCACCATGGTCACTAGGTGCTTTTATGTTACAGTCACTTTTAAGCCTCGAAACAAGATGTGCCATATTTTCACACAGTCTTGCGATAATTAAGTCATCAGCGCAACTCATGGAAACAAAACTGTGCCTTTTTAATTAGTGTCTTGAATGTGAATGAATGGTTCATTATTCTTTCCCATCTCAAGCTGAGATCATTATTAAAATCTGAGGAAATAATGAATAGCCAGACAGGGAAAATCAGCACAGCAGAAACAAGGTTGTTTTTCTGCTGGGTCCCAGAGCACAGGAGTGACCAAGAGTCTGGGTCCACTGACCCAGCAGAAGTTGGACAGCGGGAAGCTGTCAACGTTTGTGCTTGGGGCACCTCAGAACAAAGACCTGCCATCCAAAGAATAGACTCTCTAACAAGACTCGTCTGGGTCCCTTTAAATTTCTCTAGAGGGGCAGTATTAGGGACTGAACTGTGTTCCCCAAAAACTCCTATCTTAAAGCCCCAACTCCCCGAGTGGCTGTTTTTGGAAATAGGGTCTTTAGAGAGGTAGTTAATGTTAAACGAGGTGGTAAAGGTGTGGACCTCATCCAATACGACTGATGTCCTTCGAAGAAGAGAGG
>NW_011913855.1:0-2565 GCF_000151845.1 Pteropus vampyrus | reverse complement strand
AGATGACAAATTTCAATATGCCTGGATTTATCCCCCTTGTTATTGTATTTATTTAAAATAATTAAAATTTGAAATTAGTTTTACCGTATATAAATTATACCCCAATTAAAAATTTTAATTATTGGTCAATGTGAGCACAATATTTTGGTGGGGGAGGAGGGAATGTCTAAGAAAGGGGAAAGGTGAGAGCACAAAATGATTCTTCCTGTTTCCTAAGTAACATTTACACGAAGGCCCATTTATTTGCAAAACTATCTCAGTTACACTATCACCCTGGAGTTACCAAAATGCAGAGAAAAGATGTGTTTTCTTTTTCTATCTTGTTTTAAAGATTGAAAAAAATTTAATTGAACATACATGTTTATGAGTTTAATTTAGTTCACACACAATTTGTTAGTGTGAGCTTTATTTGTTTTTGCGGGAAACACTACCCTTGATGGTCAAGCCCAAGCCCACCTAGTTGTCCACATCCAGGCCCATAGCTAGGAAAAGTATTGATAGAATCAGAGAGCGTGGATCCAAGTCCAAAAAGCCCTCCCGGGTCACCTTAGATGACTGGTCATTTTCTCACAACTGCAATTACAGTGCAGCAGATGCTGTTAATAATCCACGTAACCAGCCCTGAACTTTCTTTTTTGCTTCTTGTAGAACTTAAGGAAGAGATGAAACTTATCTGACAATAAATAAATAGGCATAGAAACTCATGATTAGCATTATTAATCTTCTCTAAAGAAAACACACAGCAGGGTGCCTTAAAATGTCAGGTTGATGGCATTCAACAAATCTGAACAGCCCAAGAGAAAAATATTGCTAAATTAGTTCACAGCCAGCCCCTCACATCCCTACCTTCTACTGTGAATGTCTTTGCAATAATGGTAGATGTGGAGAAGACCTTCATTCCCATTGGAGCAACATGGGCTCTTTGTCAGGACTTAGTTCCATCCTGACTCTGAGATAGACTATAGAGATAATTCACATTACTATTGTCCTCAAGAGACTCGTTGTCTTTTCAGCATTAGCAATAAACTCTATTGTCTCATCGAACAGCCCAGTTGCCTATGGATAAGGCTAGTACTGCTGGTAGATATGGGGGGACGAAAGTGTAAACCATAATCTCTAGCTCAAGGAGCACTGAAGTCTGCTTGGGAAGATTATACACACACACAGTGCTTATTTACCACTAAAAAGAAGAAAGGAAGGAAAGAAGGGAGAGAAGGAGAGAGGAAAGGGTAGTTTTGAATCAAATCCCATTGCTTTCCATGTGATCCCTGTTTATTATTTTTAAACTGAATTACTTAAGATTAATTTACTAGAGATTCAATGCTTAATTTAAAAAAAAACTAATGACAGCATTTTGAGAAACAATATTTAATACCTAGTAATGAGGGTTCAGAACATCACACTACCACTATCTTAATATTTATTTTGCTTATAATAAAACAAACGAAAATATTTTCCTCAAAAAGTTCTCATACTTATTGTTTGTAATAGCAGTGAGGTAACATGCTTGCAGTATCCATGGATCTTTGCATTTCTGAAAAGAGAAATGAAAAAGAAGTGTTTCTACTTCTCCATAGACCCAGGAAGAAGGGACAACAGCCCAATTTTGATTGGATTTAGTTATACAGTATCACAAATGAAGACTCACTACAATAGTCCCTTAGCTGCAATTTCACTGTCTGCATTTCGGTTAGTCACTGTCCAAAAATATTAAATGAAAAATTTCAAAAAAATAATTTCAGGAAAATTTCATAAGTTTAAAATTGAGTGCCATTTTGAGCAAGTAGCATGATGAAATCTTGCGTGTCCTGCTCTATCTGGCCTGGGTTGTGAATCGTCCTCTTGTCCAGGGTCTCCATGCTGTAATCACTCCCCACCTGTTAATCATGTAGTAGCTGCCATCTTGGTTATCAGACAGACTGCTGTGGTATCACAGTGCTTGTGTTCAAGTAACCCTTATTTTACTTAATAATGGCCTCCAAACTTAAGAGTAATGATGCTGGCACTTTGGATATGCCAAAGAGAAGCCTTAAAGTGCTTCTTTTAAGTGAAAAGGTATGTATGTATAGGAAAAAACATAGGACATATAGAGTTTGGTACTATCCGTGGTTTCAGGCATCCACTGGGGGGTCTTGGAACATATCCCCTATATGTTCCAATAAAGAGGGGCTACTATATAACCGCTGTTTCTTTCTTTAGTATTTCTCTCTGACTCTGTTGAATGTGAAAGGTGCTGAACTCTCAGCAGACCTAATGGAAAAGGAGGGGAGGGGAGCCACAGACTGACTTAAAAACATTTGATTAAAAATCTTCCCATATATATTTACACATGCAGGTTTTTGAGCTATCGAGAGCAAGTTGCAGATATGATGTCTCACTACTCTCTAATACTTCAATGTATAGATCCTAAAAAGGACAATGTATATATCCTAAAAAGGACGTATATAACCACAGTACGAACATCAAAATCAGGAAATGAACACTGATAAAATACTATCATATAGTTCTCAAAGCACATCAAATTTCTCCAATAGCCCTTATAATGCCCTTTATAGTTCCAGGATC
>NW_011913854.1:0-3112 GCF_000151845.1 Pteropus vampyrus | reverse complement strand
TGAGACTCCTGCATCCCCCAATAATTACAATTTTACACTCATAATTTACAGCATTTGCTAGGGTAGTAGAGTACAGTGATTAAGAGCATGGCTCTGAGGCAAAACGGCTGGTTTTTCAATTTTCAAATCCCAGTTCCACCCCCTTAACTAGCTGTGTGACCTTGGCCGAATCATTTAACCCCTCTGTGCTTTAGCTTCCTCCTTTGTAAACTGGATAAAAGAATAAAATTTAGCTCAGAGGCCATTATGAAAAAAAAAAACCCAATGCATTAATATATCTAAAATAGAACAGCACCTAGCACACAGTAAAAATCAATAAATGTTAGTCATTATTATTATTACAAAGAATATTTCTTTTTTAGCTCAGCTTTCAGAGTCACATAAAAAGATTTATACTTTTAAAATAAGAGTCAAAGCCAATGTATCTTGATGGTGTTTCTTACCTATTGATTTTCCGAGCATTCTTTAACACAGGAGCCATGAATTCATTCGTCTTGCAGGGATGAAGTACAAAAAAGGGTCGCCCAAGTATCGGATGCTCCTGTAGGAATCAGAGTTCATTCGGGATTATCCCTGTGAGTTACTTTGAAATAGTTAAAATGCATAATCTGGTTTACTTCTTTAAAATAAAGGTTTGTTTTAAATTGCAAGTTATTAAATTAGGATATAGATAGATTTCAATTATGAAATATAATTCATAATCTAAACATGAGAAGTTGCTAAGGAGTTATGTATTGATAAAGTAGTGCAGTCAATTATGGGAGGTCACACGGCTTTGCTTATACAATACAAACTGTAGACAAATTTTATCAGTTCCTTCTAACTCTGTCAGCTAGAGCTTCTCTCTGGTTTTTAATTATTCTTTAGTTTTTCCTCAAAGACATCTGTGAAGCCCAATAGTCTATCTGAACAATGTTATTTCATTCCTTTGTTAGTGGTAAGGGGACAAAAATCATCTGCACTTTCTTTACATAAATTTTGTCAACGTATTAATTGCTTCAGGCCTAACTGCATTCAGTGCCAATAGGCACATGGGTAGAATGAGGGTCTGGGAGAAGAACTGCTTACATTATTTAAGTTGTCTACTTCTGTCTGGCTCTCTTTCAGAGTTTCTCTGTTTATTTGTTTCTCTCCTTCTGTCTCTCCCAAGCTTATAGGGCTGTTTCTATAAGTTAAAAGCCCATATGGTGGAATTGCACTGCCTTTATAACAGAATGACTGGACATGAGATATAGGTCAGACTGCTGCCAGGTTAAGGATGTGGACATCATTTGGCAAGCAATGGGGTGCCCTCGAAGGTTACTTTGTAGTGAGCGACCTATGCACAAATTCTACCAACATGAAAACATTTACTGATGATAAATTTATTGAGCATTTACATTGTGTATTAACCATTATGCCACAGACTACAAATTCAAATACTGCTATGGAATGAATATTTGTGTCTTGCCAAATTCATATGTTGAAATCCTAATGTCCAGTGTGTTTGTATTAGGAGGTGGGGCTTTTGGGAGGTGATTAGGTCATGAGGGTGGAACACTAAGGACCTTATAAAAGAGGCTCCATATGGTATTTGTCTTTCTCTGTCTGACTTATTTCACTTAGCATAATACCCTCTAGGTCCATCCATATTGTCGCAAATGGCAATATTCCATTATTTTTTATGGTCAAGTAATATTCCATTATATGTCTATATAATGGAATCCAGATTATATATACATATAAAAAGCTTCTTTATCCATTCATCTATCGATGAACACCTAGGTTGCTTACATATCTTACCTATTGTAAATAATGCTGCAATGAACATAAAGGTGTGATTTCATGTATATGTGGAAAAAAAATAAAACAAAACAAAACAAAATAGGAATAGATTCATAGACAGAGAGAACAAACCAGTGGTTGCCAGAGGCAGGAAGGGAATGGATGAGGAAGGTAAAGAGGTACAAAATTTCGGTTATAAAATAAATAAGTCAAGGAAATGTAATGTACAGCACAGGGAAAATAGTCAATAATAGTGTATTAACTTTGTACAGTGACAGATGGTTACTAGACTGACTATGATGATCACATTGTAAGGTATATAAGTGTCAAATCACCATGCTGTACACCTGAAACTAATATAATATTGTATGTCAACTATTATAAATAATATATTTTTAAAAAGAGGCTCCAGAGAGTAAGCCTGCCCCACCCCACCATGCGAGGACACAGTGAGAAGAAGCCTGTGCCCCAGAAAAGAGCTGTCACGAGAAAGGGCTGGTACCCTGATCTGGAGACTTCCAGCCTCCGGAACTGTGAGAAATAAATTTCTGTTGTTTATAAAGTACCCAACCGATGGTATTTTGTTATAGCAGCTGAAAGAGATTAAAACAAATACCTACAAAGACCGTGCAGGTGGCCTCGAGGAACAAAGCCAGTAAAATACACCAGCAGGTGACAGAGACTGTAGGGGAGGGAGAGTGTGCTCAGCTGAGGCTGTGCCTGCCATTCTGCTCCAGCTAATTGTGACATGTGAGGATGCAGGTTCAGTGTGCCAGGTCTTCCCATTTGTCAAAATAACCTAGAAATCCAGATTTTCCTGTAAAATCTCCTAAATTTAAATGTTGGCACTTTTTTTTTTAACATAATGTGGGCCAAATACAATAAGCCCGTAGGCTGGATTTGGACTAGAGGCTGCCTAGCTGCTTCTCCTGGCTTCTTCTACTCTTCAGCCAGTACAGGAGAAGCTGAACTCAGAGCTATCCATGGGAAGAATTATGTGTGGTTGGCCCTGCTTCTTCTGCCCGCCAATCCCAAAACAGTCATGCCTGCATGCGTGTGCACATACCTACTCACAAGAAATGGAAGGGATAGTTCCTCTTGTACTAGAGACATTGGGTATGGAGATTTGGGTGTTTTATGTGTGGTGAGAGTTGAGTTATTCACTGGGTGTGGGTTGGTGTATCTCTCCCAAGTGCTACTTCCACATGTCTCTGCCCAGTGGCCTGATTCTTACAGCAGAGCCTGAGCTCCCTCACTCCAGCGTTCTGCCCACCTCTCATTCTCATCCCTAACCAGACCCTGGCCGGAGTCACAGCCCAGATGTGTTATGCCTATAGTGAATCCTCCT
>NW_011913853.1:0-2208 GCF_000151845.1 Pteropus vampyrus | reverse complement strand
TGATGACTCTGGACTTCAGAGAGGGCCAGGCTTTTGATGGGATACATGGGAGAACAAGCAGCTTCTGCTTGAGGAATGCAGGAGTGCAGAGAATAAGCACTTAATAAACGATTAAGGTAAGACAAACAGTGAAGATGACATTTTGTACAGCTTGTTGACAGCGAAATGAAGGTTCTAAAGGACACCAAGGAGAAGTTGGCTAGGAGGGCGGTGGTGGAGGAGGTGCTGATAGCAGGAGTGTGACGGTCTTTGAGAGGAGAGCTATGGGGCTTGAATTTGGGGCAGTAGCCGAATCTGGGAGGGATGAGCCATGTGGTGGGTGAATTCACCTGCACCAAGATCCCAGCAGTTCTAGGCATGAACCTCAGGGGAGCCAGAGGCAGTCCTCTGCCATCTATACCGATAGTCTGTAGCCTTTGATTCTGGCCAGGTTGTATGTCAAATAGACACTCTACTCTGTGCTTAGAGTACGAGCTCTTCAAAGGCCTTTTGGAATGACTGAGACCTAAATGTATTATTGATTCTAAAGTAAGAACTTTGGAACTTGAACCTTAAAAATGAACTTTAATTAAATGACTTCAAAATATATTATTATTTAAATTGAGAAGTTGCAATTCAGCTTTTACTTAATTATGCATAAATGAAATTTAAAATTATAAAAAATATTTTAACCAAATTTATTGAAATAATAAAGCCCTCTAAAACATTTAATGGAAAAAATGTGTTACATGTGTCCATTCATATATGTGATGATATGGATAGAGCCTGTACAAGAGTGCCTAGGACCCTGTGAACGTCTCAGAACATCTCTGGCTTGAGTTCCAAATAGAACCTCTGTGAGGAGTTGTTCAGAAGGTGTCCGTGCAATTAGAAATGGTGTGAGTAAAGATAACCAGGCCTCCAATATGACTCTCTTCAGGTGGTTGGGAAGGGAATCCGCTAGTACTCTGAGGAATCTTCTCTCTCAAGGGCATCAGTTTTGACATTTGCCTTTGGTGATATGGAGGAATAATTTTGTAATTTCTTTGCAATCTCTTAAATTGCACATGATCTGAAGTAGGTAGTGGGAAGGATTAGAAAAAATAGGTATTTTTTCAGGATCACTAGAAAAGAATATAGATTTTGGAGTTTTAAGACTTAGATTTAAACTGGAACAATCATAGTTTTCTTTGATATAGAATGAGATTATAGCAATATATACTTCGTAGGGATTAAATGAGATATTTTGAGCTATAAAATTCTCTGCAAATATAGTTTTATGATTGACAGGGGTTTTAGGTGGTATGATGGTGATAAAGACAGGTGAAAAGAAAGTAAGATGGCTGATTCATGGCACATTCTCATTGGTGGCTCTTGCAGGCCTGGTGTTATTAATTAATGAATTAATCTGATAAGCACCCACAACCCCCAATTCAAAACAAAAGCTAGGAATTTAGCAGTATGTTCTTCCAGCCACTTGACTCTCCCTAATCTAGGTAACCATCATTCTGAAACACCTTTATCATTCTAGATTCCCTTTTAACAGTTTATTACATCTCTATGTATTCCTATGAAGTTTATATTTAAAATTTTTAGTTTTCAATAAGACAGATTATCATGCTTTATGTAATTATTCGGAACTCATTTTTTTCACTTAATATTACATTGCTAGTATTCAACTATATTGTTGCATGTCACTATAGTGTATTCATTTTGATGTTTGCGTGAATGTACCACAGTTTGTTCATTCACTCTCTTGTAGTTCCAGGCTTTGCAAATCATTTGAGTGTTCCTCCATGTTTTCTTGTATATGCCTCTTATTCTGCATGTACAAATTTTTCCTGGGTATCTGCTTAGTGGAAGTACATATGTATACATTTATATGTATACATGGAAGTATACAAATATACATTTCATAGGGTATACATGAAAATTAAACTTTTGGAAACAATGACAAACTTTTTCAAAGTTCTTGAATCACTTATACTTCCACCAGCTATGCGTAAGCAAGCATTAGGAGCCATGTTCTTTTAGGCACTTAGAAGTATTAGACTTTAATTTTTTTTTTTTTTTTTTTACCAATTGAACACATGTACTACGTTATCTCGCTGTGGGTTTTACTCTAATCTCTAATGATGCCAAACATCTTTTCATATATTTATTAACCATATGTGTTTCCATTCCTACAAAATGTCTGTCCATTTCATTTGCCCTTTTCCTCATTTGGTT
>NW_011913852.1:0-2049 GCF_000151845.1 Pteropus vampyrus | reverse complement strand
TATATATATAGCATTGTGTATTCACCACCCAAAGTTAGATTTCCTTCTGTTACCAAATATTTAACCTCTTTTACTCCTATCTACTTCCCTCATCCCCCTTTCCCTCTGGTAACTACTAATCCACTGTCTGTCTCCAGGAGTCTGTCATGTTTGTTTTGTTGCTTTCAGTTTTATATCCCACATATGAGTAAAATAATATGGTTTTTCAACTTTTTCTGTCTGACTTATTTCGCTTAGAATGATTATCTCAAGATTCATTCATGTTGTCATAAATGGCAGTATTTCATCTTTTCTTAAGACTGAGTAATGTTCTATTGTATTTATGTACCACATCTTCTTTATCCACTCATCTATCCTAGAACACTTTGGTTGTTTCCATGTCCTGGCCACCATGAATAATGCTACTACGAACACTGGGGTGCATATATCTTTGCGGATAAATGTTTTCAGGTTTTTTAGATAAATATCTAGAAGAGGTATTGCTGGGTCATATGATAATTCTATTCTTAATTTTTTGAGTAAGTTCCACACTGTTTTCCATAGTGGCTGAATCAATTTACATTCCCACCAGCAGTGTATGAGGATTCTTTTTCCCAACAACTTCTCCAACACTTGTTATGACTTGTCCTTTTGATGATAGCCATTCTAATAGGTGTGAGATACTATCTCATTGTGGTTTTGATTTGCATTTCCCTAATAGCTAGTGAAGTTGAGCATCTTTTCATATATTTGTTGGCTGTTTGTTTGTCTTCTTGGGAGAAGCATCTGTTGAGGTCTTCTGCCCATTTTTTAATTGGATTTTTTAAAAATTGTTGAGTTGTATATGTTATGTATTTTTAATATTTTTTTCATTTGTTTTTATATTTCACCATGATGGATGAGTCTTGGTTTGTAGAGCTTTTCATGATATCTTCAAAATATGTCAGAAAACATACTTGAGATTCCCACATAGTTCAGGGGATATTTTATGGCATATAATGACACTCAAGATGAAAGAATTTTTTTTTTCCCCCCTTAGGGGTATAGTAATTTCAGGTTTGTAAAGTCAAATATGTTTAATGAAATACGGAAGTCATCTTTTACATCATGAAAGATGTTCAGTGGCCATGAGTTAAAAATCCCTTTTTGAATTCAGTGATTAGCAAAAAATATTTAGATAACTGTGCCATCAGATGCTTCACTTGGTGTGAATTCTAGAAACCAACATGGACGTATTTCATCAATTTTTTTTTTGATTTGCACAAAGTTCATTATAAATTTGGGAACAGATGGGCTTCCTGTAATATTCAAAGATACCTGATCCTCAGGCTACCATCACTTCAAACCCTATAATTTTCTTTTAATTAAGCAGAGGAAGAATAATTAAGTAAAATAAATGTTCTTTATCTTTAATTAAGTAGACATTATGTGATAAGCACCACTTTTTATTAAGTTTTGCTAGTGATATTTTAATCTTTGTATGAATATAGACATTGTCTTCAGTTGATATTTTTTCATAAAATAGCAGGTAAAGATCTTTTCTACTAGATAGGCTATGTGGTCTATATTCACCAAGAATTTTCAGATTATGTTAGTTACTTTAGAGTTAGGTCTTGAAAGTATGAGTGTGTTGTGTAATTTTTTTAAAAAAAAATTCAACTAATAATGTCATTGGTGTAAAGAAATGGTATAATATTTATTATCATTTGGGCCTGATAACAGGAATGGTGAAATAAGCCAATTAACTTAATTTTATTTCTAATGCTATGCTGATCACTGAAAATATTTCATATGTATGTTATAATTGCTTGAAAGGAGAAGATAACTTTGAGTTACCTGCTGTCTGGGACTGGTATGATTTCCCTCACAAAAGATATGCAATTTTCCTTATGCATGTACTTGCATTAAATCAATTTCAAAGTATACTTCTGTTAGCAAAGGTGGTCTCAGCAGTATTCTCTTAGTCTTAATTTATACTGAATCTAAAGCTTTTTTTGTAAATTGGTTGAGTAATTTACATTTACTTAATCACCCTCTACTTAATATAGTACTATTTATATATGTGTCACT
>NW_011913851.1:0-1725 GCF_000151845.1 Pteropus vampyrus | reverse complement strand
GTGAAGGACAGGATTGTGTTTTTATTTGTCACTATACTCTTCTTCAAGCTTAGCACTTAAATTTCCATTGAATAAAACCTTATTCTTCCTAACATCTTTATACAGTAAGTAACTGAAACTAAGAAGTGATGAGAAAATATCATGCTGCTTGTCAAAGATCATGCTTCTAATAAAAGTTAGAATCTGGATTTGTTCCAAGCAATCTGATCAGAGAGCCCAAACTCTTAAGTACTTATATGTAACAAAACATAGACATCTCTAAATGTCTATATTTTCCCAGTATAATTTTTACTTGTCTTAACATGAAAAAAATCTTTAATCAAACCCTTAAAGAGAAGAAGTGAGTAATAACGGAGTTATAATTTTTACTTGTCTTAACATGAAAAAAATCTTTAATCAAACCCTTAAAGAGAAGAAGTGAGTAATAATGGAGTTACTATTTTTGCTGAGCTTACTCTACCTGGGGTTGGACTAAAATTTATTATCTATGGAACACAGAGAGAAACATCAATGAATATTCAGATTACAACCATGCAAAATAGTTATATGGCAAGACAGCTGTCTGCAAGGTACACTATATACCTCAAGCTAATTTTCCAAACTTTTAACATTTTCCCATAGCCATGTCTGGATAATCTACTACATGTATAGTTTATCCATCATGGATGACATTGCTCTTTTGCCTATGATATTTATGCATTTTCTAAGTTTTGGGTAGATATGTCTGTCAAGAAAAAGAAAAAAATTTGGATATCAATAAAAAATATAGCATAGCATTTTTACATTTCTTAGAGATACTGTTTAGCAAACTCACAAAAGAAATTTCATATTCTAGGAAATTTTACATACAACCGATTTTATGATTTAACATTGAATAAATGCGAATTTATAAGAGAACTTGTAGATTTCTGTTCAATAGGAAAAATACCACCAAAGTTGTTTTTCTTTTCTTTTCTTTTCTTTCTGTGTTTTAAATCTCTATAGGACCAATGTTTTTACCAGTTATTCTAACAATTCTGTTCTTTTTTTATAAAATGAGTTTAAAGAGCCAGTTCCTCAAAATGTTTTCTTTTAACCCACTTTATCCTGTACTGATTCTCTTATTATTTAATGGATTGAGTAAATGTATAGGACAGGTGTTGATTCTATATTCGTATGAGAGTCATGATTTTAACTTTGAATATTATACCTTGAATAAAAATGCAACGTGCCAATCCCCTTTAGCCAAAGGTTACCAGGGATACCCCTGTACTTGAACATTGCAATGAGGGAGAATACACACTGTGGGTACTTGTAGGGTGTTTCAGTAAGAGAGTGGTAGAAGGACTTACAGGATTGTGATTTTATTTGGTGATATGGGCAGGGTTTAAGGAAGCACGGTTTTACCCTGGATTGGATACTCTTAGGAAGCAAGGAAATTTTATGATTGGGTATTGTAATGGATCTTATCTAGAAGGAGAACAAAATATTAGAAGGAAGTTAAAATTATAATTAGAAAAGAAGCAACAGTCATTTATATTAGCCAGGATGGGGCATATCTGGACGTTTTGTTTGTTGTGTAGAGTGATCTTGTTTTTTTCTGTGCTTAGAAAAGATTAAGAAATGGTCTGTTTTTTTTTTTTTTTTTTTTATCTCACTTTACTCTGGCCTCAGAGCGAATCTGTATAATATGTTCTGTGAGATTGTTTTTGTTCAACAGGAAAGGATCAAGACCTAGCTGTGAGT
>NW_011913850.1:0-1486 GCF_000151845.1 Pteropus vampyrus | reverse complement strand
ATTACAGGGAAGACAAGCCAAGGAGAACGGAAGGAAGTAGGAGAGATGCCAACATTTATTGAGTGTCTAGTATGTGCCAGATGCCGTAAGACACACTTTACACAAAGTATCTTCTTACAGAGCAAGAAGATACTATGTGTGAGAGAGTCAGGATTTGAACCCAAGACTGCCTGACTCTGGAGAATGTCCTCTTGCTTCCTGTCGAATTTGCCTCTGCAACATTGTGCGACGCATACTGTATATATTCATAATTATGATCCTAAGAAATCAAAATAAGATTATTTTTCTTTGTAGGGGTTTTTTTTTTTCAATTGGGAAAAGTCGTGGTATATTTTAGAAATGTTTTTTTTTTCAAAATAATTTAAAAACAAATTTTAATTCTTAAAGAATTGACATATATGTTTTGAAAAAGGTTCTCTGAGTTGAACTCCTTAATCTTTGGTAACGCAGGGTAAACTGTGGTGAAGCAAAGGTGAGCAGCTGGCGGGGGAACCCGTGAACTATGTCCAAATGTGAAGTTTCTCTCCCATCCCAGTTTTATTGACATCTAACTGACGTTTAACCTTGCGTAAGTTTAAGGCGTACCATGTGATGATTTGATACAGGTAAGTATTGTGAAACGATGAGCACGGTATGGTAGTTAACATCCTTCACCTCACGCTATTACCATTTTTTATTGTTATTGTTATGGTGAGAATATTTAGGAACTACTCTCGCAGCAACTTTCAAGTATACAATACGGTATCAATTATAGTCACCATGCTGTACGTCAGATCCCCGGAACTACTTACTCATGTTGTGATGAAAAGTTTGTACCTTCGACCAACCTCTCATCATTTCTACCCTCCCCCAGCCCTGGCAACCACCACTATACTCTCCGTCACTATGCGTTTAGCTTTTTTAGATTACACGTATAAGTGAAATCATACTATATTTGCCGTTTTCTGACTTGTTTTACTTAACATAATGCTTTCAAGGTTCACCCACGTCATCACAAATGACAGAATTTCCTTCCTTTTATGGCTAAATAATATTTCATGTGTGTGTGTGTGTGTGTGTGTGTGTGTGTAATTTCACATCTTTTTCTATTCACTCATCAATGGACACTTAGGTTGTTTCTACGTCTTAGCTATTGTGAGTAATACTGCAATGAACGTGAAAGTATGGATATCTCTTCAGGTTTGATTTCATTTCCTTTGGATGTGTACCCAGAAGTTGGATTGTTGGGTCATATGGTATCTCTATTTTTAATTTTTCGGGGAACCACCATACTGTTTGCCATAATAACTGTACCAATTTACATGCCACCGGCAGTGTATATGGGTTCTCTTTCCTTCCACATCCTTGCCAGCACTTGCTATTCTCTTATCTTTTTGATAATAACTATTGTAATAAATGTGACATGATATCTCATTGTGGTTTTGCTTTGCATTCTCCTGATAATTAGTGACGTTGAGCACCTTTTCATGTGTCCGTTGGCCATCTG
>NW_011913849.1:0-2177 GCF_000151845.1 Pteropus vampyrus | reverse complement strand
AGCCAGGGTTTTAGAGGCGGCGCTGGCAGTCTGGTCTGGGAGGGGGACGAGCGGTGATGAAGGCACAGGTAGATGGCCAGCTTTCCAGTTCTCTTTGCGATCACTCATCCATTATGCAGAGTTTTCTAGCTGCTGCTGCTGCTGGTCAGGAGACGCTGGCAGCTTGCATGTTTCTCTCCTGGGCTGCTTCGACCTGGAGGGTTTTAACAGCATGTTGCTGTGAAGGGAATGTCTCCTTAACTACACACATGAGTGCAAAAGAGAAAACAAGCACTGAGCAAGAAAGCTTAATTACTGCAACGAGCCGCTCTGTCCCTTTAAGACCCCTCCCCCATTGGTAATTGGGCCCCAGTTCTTGGATAACCAAGATAACGCCCCTCCCGAATCCCGCCATGTCTAAGCATCCTTAGTCACTGTGCTAACCGTGGGGTTTGCTGCAGCCAAAGAGTATGTAGCCCCGAGGAATCGTTCCTACAAGGGTCCCGTTAGAAGCATGGGTGAGACAGTGCGCTTTCCCGCAGACTTTAGCAAAGATCGGATGCTAACAAGCACGTGTGTGCACACGCGCATTCACCTAAATCTCCAGAGCTAGGATGGCCCCGAAGGAACTTCTTTGGATGTACAGAAGTTAGTGTGAGCGCTGGGGCCTAAGTCACTTAAATTTGTCCCTCTCAGTCTCGGTATAGAAGTGACTGCCGTGAGGAAAGCTCGCCAGGTGAAACTCAGGATGTAGTATCTTGACCTGGATTCTCAGTCCAACGCTTCTTACGTGAATTATAATAAAAAGAGTGGCTCTGGTAGTTGACATTGTTGCCATCGGTTCTTCAGCCGAATTATCCATAGTCCTTGCCTCGAATTATCCATAGTCCTTGCCTCGTAACTTGCAGTCTGGCCCCCAGGGCAGGGTGTACTTCTTGCTTCTTTAGGTTCAAACATGGGACTTGCTCTGGCCTATGGAAGGAGACAGATTCGATGGTGTGCCAGGAGCCAGCCTGGGCCTCAAGCTGCCTACATGTTTAGACTTGTGTCCTTGTGCCTCTGCCATCACCACGAGAAGGACATGCCCAGTGGTCTCCGGAAAAGAATAAGAGCCCCATGGAGCACAGCCACCCTCAGCCAAGCCCAACCATGATCCGCCCGGTCCCAGCCAGAGGCAGAGGCTCGAGCGAGCCATACTGAGCAAAGCCTCGCCACAGAGCTAGGGGAATAGACAGGTATTGCCTTAAGCCATTGAGTTTGCAGGACATTCCTTACTTCCTGTCACTGGGGCCCCAGTTAACCATTTCAAGAAGATGCATTTATGCGTTGTTCCGGATGCTTTACTTGGATGAACTCACTTAATCCCTGTCATGACCCCATGACGTGAATTCGGTCTTTGCACCATTTTCTGGAGGAGACCAAGGTACAGAAAGGATTAGTGAAGTTTCTCAGGGCGCACACCTGGTAAGCGGCCAGACTCTAAACCCAGGCGTCCAGGCTCCAGCGCACACACGTGCAGTCCCCAACCACTAGGCTGTCCTTTTGCCCTGTCACCCGTCTTCCCGAGAAGATGGGGTACTTACTGCCAGGCTCTCCCTAACTAAACCATCAACTCTCCTTTCCCCACACCATTTGTAGGGCTCCGGTGGAGCAGACTCCTCTGCGATTCCCAGGCAAGTGATCAGTTCCCTAAACACCACATCCTTCGTGCTCGGCATGCAGTGTAGACAGAAATAGCCGGGATCTGCGGTAACTGGGAGCCCACGCACTGATTCCAGTACCTTTGCTCAGTGAGCACTGGTGCTTCGTGCATGGGAGAGTCACTAACTGCCTTATAAAGACCTCGTTAATAATTAGCGATCAAATTATTTTTGCATCTCTCCCAAAGAGACAATGATCCATCCACCTAAAAGTGCAGGGTGGGGAGGGGCTTTATCCCCGCCCCCACTCTCTCTCCTGGGAAAACGAGTCATCCGTTTTTCCCTTGTACTTTTCAGACTGCAGGCCAGGCAGTCGTTCACGGGGAGGGGAAGTGTCGCATCTGAATTATCACAGCGAAGAAATAGTTTGCAGACATGAGCAGCTGGTGTATTTTTGTCTCCCTGTGAAGAGAATCGATGAGGTTCACATTTTCTTACGCACGCAGAGCTAGATTTAAAAATTCCTGGAAAATCAAGGAAAGCTTTAGGGAAGCAATT
>NW_011913848.1:0-1177 GCF_000151845.1 Pteropus vampyrus | reverse complement strand
GTCCACAGACCAGCGGTATCAGCATCACCTGGCCACTGGGTGGACGAACACACTGTCAGGCTCCACCCTGGCCTTACCGAAGCAGAAATTCATGACGAAAAGTAACACAGGGCACCTAGAGTTGGAGAGCTTCTGGCTCAGAGGGGGCCACCGGTCCTTCTGTTCACACTGTTCCACCTGGCAAGGTACGTTACCTGCTGTCTTATCTGTGCATCCATCATGGACTGAATGTGCCCCCACCACCAGGATTCATATGTTGAAGCCCTACCCCCCGATATGATGGCATCTGAAGGCAGGGTTTGGGGGTCATTGGGTTGAGTGAGGTTGTGAGTGTGAGGCCCCCGTGATGGGTAAGTGTTCTTACCGGAAGCGGAAGAGACCAGAGCGCTCTCCCCCCAAATCCCCACCCTGGTGCGAGGACACGGGAGACGGGGGCCCTCGGCAAGCAAGGAAGCAGGCCCCCGCCAGGACCCGAATGGCCGGCACCTTGATCTTGGACTTCGAGCCTCCAGGACTGTGAGACGTTTCTGCTGTTTAAACCACCCAGTCTGCGTTATTGTGTCATGCAGCCTTAGCTGACTAAGACACCATCCTGGGAACCGACTTGGGTTTGTTAATGAGACTCCAACAGTAACTTGTCACACGGCACCCTTCGCATGTGAAGCTGGCCCCAGAAGTTCCACTATACCATCTCTGCGGACTTTAAGTCTCCCCCGTCCCAGTCAGAGCGTCGATGGGTACCCTGTGTTGGATTTAACTACCTTTCTTTCGTTATTCGTTTACTCCAACGGTACAGAGCTGCAGGTCCACCGAGATGAAGCGAAAACACTTCCAGGCAGCTGTGGACCCCTAGGCAGCTGTCCGAGAAGCCCTCTCGCTGAGTCTCCAGGGCAAAACGGTCTGCAGCGTACACTGTACTCACACTTGCACAAGAGCCCGAAGTTAAAAAAAAGACGGGGTGTCATTCCCTCAAGTTGTTTATACTCTAATGCACTCTACATAGAGTTAGGAGCAGGCCTGGAATGGCCACTGCTCTGCGTGTAGACCACCATACAGCAACATCTATAGGCTTATTATGTCATCGTGGGCAAGTCATATTTTAAAGAAGGATGTAAGACAACAATGTGATACCATGACACCCCTTTCGGAATGGCCAAAATCTAGAACGCTGACACCG
>NW_011913847.1:0-2413 GCF_000151845.1 Pteropus vampyrus | reverse complement strand
GATTCTGTTGGGCAGCCAAGCCACTCTGAGTAACACTTTGTAGTTTGGTTCAAGAACATCATGTTTATATTCTTAAAAGGTAATGAACATGTGAATTTACATGTGTCTAGGTGAATGTTAGATATGAAAAGTAATACATGAATGTAAATGTAAATAAAGAACATTGGAAAGCAAAAAGTTTTTGTACTGTGAAACTTTGCAATGACTTAAGACATATAAGCAATAGTCTAAAGCCTTAAAAGGTCATTTGCAATTCACATGGAAGCCCATATCTCTGTTGCAAGCATTTTAAAAGGTTGTGTGCATCAGAGTAGAAAAAGAAATTGCCTTAATCTAAATATAGTCTTTCTACAACTGTCTGGGACAAAAGTATGAAATTGGATTCTCTTACATTCAGTATGTTCTGCCTTTGACTACCATTTACAACCCTAGTGGCACTGTTACAAAAGTACCTAAGGAATCTGTGTTTAAATAATCAAGAATCACAAAAATAATACGTTATGACAAGAAATACTCACGGTGAATAGTTTTAATGTCTAATGAAGTTTGTCCTTAACGTTTTATTTGAATCTAAGCTAAAGAAAGATAATAAAAACCTCTTTTTGCAAAGTTTTGGTCTGAATATACATGAAAAGTTTTCCTTAAGAAGTAAATAATAAAATTTGAAGGTGGAGAACGCATTTTTCTAATTTAAAATTTAATTTTAATGAAATTACTACAGTAAGCTGCATTCAAATGCAATAAAAACTAACAAATAATTGTAATAGAATGGATGTCAAATTTAATTGTCTTCAGTAAGTAAGTTTGATTAATTTATAATTGAATTAGAATTCAATACTTAGGGAATTTTTTTTTTTCTGTGTAACAACTCTAAAATGGTATGTTTTCATATACTTTCCTGATTGGAGGCCTTTTTTAAATGTCAGAAAATATATACATAATGTAAATGTTTAAGAAAAAAATATTTTTATGGCTTGGACAATGGTGCCTTAAGCCAGGGGTCCCCAATCTCTAGGTTGCAGATGGGTACCAATCTGTGCCCTGTTAGGAACCAGGCTGCCCAGCAGGAGGTGAGCAGCTGGCCAGCTAGCGAAGCTTCATCTTTATTTGTAGCTGCTCCCCAGCGCTAACATCACCATCATTGCCTCGGCTCCACCTCAAATCATCAGGCATTAGATTCTCATAGGAGCACTGGTCCCTGGTGCCAAAAAGGTTGGGGACTGCCGCCTTAGGCAATAGTATAATTTTATCAATATAATTGCCATAAATTCCATCAAAAAGTACAATCTAAAGGGCATTGGCATTTTATCCAGTGAATTACATAGTATCTGCTTAAACTTGCTAAAATTATGCTACTTTTTAAAACTTATCAAATTTCCTTTATTTCATAGTTTAAAATGTTAACAATATGCTTTAATTTGGGGGACACAATAAAAAAGTCTTTCTGGTTTACTGATTTTCTTGGAGGTTTTCTGTGTGTCATAGAGATCAAAATATTTGAATAATGATGGTGATAATCCATAGTGTTCTATAGACATTATAGCATTGAGTACTTTATCACTTCCAAATAGTGTAGAGCTGAATATGATTCCTGCAGTGCCCAAGTGGGGAGAAAATATAATGGAAGTAATCAGACTCTCTACTCTAAAATCATTCTAGTGTTTACTAGCTCTTTTATAAACAGGTTTTGTCAATAAACAGAAAATGCAGCAACATATTCTTCGAATTCACTGATAAAGACAGAACAATGTACAGATCATATTGGCTTCTGAATTTTTGACAAGGACTCCCTCAAGCAGATGAAGCAAATAATATTGTCATTTTTTTCTTCTCAGATAGGTTTGTGTGATACTGAAGTTATCTTTATTTCAACAATAGGACTATTGTTTCTACAATCTGGGGCACAGGTAAAGGAAGTATGTACAAAAGTAATTTAGGAGGTATATCCTTGATGATAGCTGCAAAGGGACTGTTGAGGAACAAGCCCTGGGATTAGCTATAGTCTAATGGGATTGGCTATAATCCCATGATTATAACTAATTATAATTGATCAGTGAGTGACCTTCCACTGGAAAGTGGTTGCCTTTATGACAGGGACTCAGAAATTCTAGGGAAGGCATGTGATTTACCTAAAATGCATCTCTTTCTCCTGATGAAATTTTGGAATCCTTGAATATGGCAACCCTTTTCATAATGTAATTTTTAAAAGGTAACACATTTTTTATAAATTTATACTAAATGTAAATATGTAAAATCGCAGAAAGAGAGGCAAGGAGAACAAAGTGGCATTGACTTTGTAACATTAAAGGAGAGTAAGAACTGAAGCCAATCTGTTTTCAAAATAAAAAAATACAATAGCACAGACTATAAAGTTTTGTCAATCTGTCACTTTCTTTCCTTTGGCCAGATCTTT
>NW_011913846.1:0-1545 GCF_000151845.1 Pteropus vampyrus | reverse complement strand
GGATTGCCTTAAGAATTCTTGTTTCTACTGCTTTAACACACTGAAATTTTTCCAAATTGAAAATAATAAGAAATGATCTAAGAGTGAGTTAAGAAAAGTAGTCTAATTTGACATTGCTATCAATAGAACACAAACTGAGTGACAATCTAGAATATATCAGCATGATTCTTGATTTTGCTAGAATGTAGGAGGAACTAAAGAACTATTACAGAATAATTAAAATGCATGACTCAGGGATGTCTCTATTAAAATTCATCTAAACAATTCTGATCCATCGTAGAATATTCAGATATGTAATAATATTTAAGTTTAGTTGTCTTTGGTATTTTGTCTATATCCAGTCATATAAAAATTATGGCTTTACACAAATTAAAAAAAAAAAGTTGCCATTGAAGCACATTTATCACAGTAGGAGGATAGAAGATATTTTATTTAACAGTTTGTTAGCTTGACTTTTAAATATTTAGACAAATCATATGACACTTCCTTAGGACCCTTGCTCTGGACCTAGTGAATGTTGGACACCATATTCCAGGTGCGGAGTGTGTGTGTGTGTGTGTGTGTGTGTGTGTGTGTACATGTGTGCACATGCAGGAGCTTGCATATTTTCAGGGAAAGGTGAAAGTAATGAGGGAATAATAAGAAGGTAGTTATGAGGGAAGAAAGAAGCACAGGACTTCATTTCTCCAGTGGGTCTTTTGCCTGAATCTAAGCTTTGGAAGGACTTTATCAGGTGTTGATTCCTTGAGTGTTAGGTACTTTGGGAAGTGTTAGCTCTTCAAGGCCACTAGAGGGCCCATCAAGCTCATTTCTCCTGGACTGTAATCAAGTCTCATTTTCTAAATAAAACTTGTGCTTTCATTTAAATATAAATGCTAATAAATATAAAGTGATATGAGCCACCTATTTTTCCTAATAGAAGAATTAGTTGCCATTTTTAGAATTTGGCTATTGTGAATTTTATGTTTAAAATTGAGGTGCAATGAAGTAGAAATTAGCTGCAAAGTGGCGATGTTAGGGAGGTGTACTCTGTCAATAACTGACAGGAAGTGATACTCTATAAAGATTACATTTTTGATGTGCTTGGGTCTCCATGAGAGTACAGCAAATCTTAAATACACTTAATTCATTCATAAAATATTTGTTGAGTACCTAATATGTCTTTGGCACTATTTAAAGTACTGTGAGTACATTAATGAGACAGAACAGACAAACTTTCAGCCCTTTCTTTCTTTTTTTTTTTTTTAACACCTACAGCACCCAGTATTCCTAGGTGGTCTCCCATCCAAGTACTAACCAGGCCCAACCCTGCTTAGCTTCCAAGATCAGGTGTGTTCAGGGTAGCCTGGCCATAAACTACTTTCTGTTCTTGAATCAAGGTTCAGTTTCCTCAAAAGGTACATCTCTAGTCTTTGTTTGAGGTGGCTGCCTTGCTGCACTGGCCTAGGAACAATGATCTGAGGTTCCAATTGTTCTGTAAATAAAATTAAACCCATTCTCTTATTTTTAGTTCTACCCTGCTCACCACTTTCCAGAGGTACTTGG
>NW_011913845.1:0-1758 GCF_000151845.1 Pteropus vampyrus | reverse complement strand
ACCTAGCACTGCCTCTAAAGCACTGGTTCTCAAAGTGTGGCCCCCATTACTATTGACCTTAGAGAAATAGAAAGGATTAGGAGGAATACTGTTAACAATTGTATGCCAATGAATTCGGTACCTTAGGCAAAATAGACAAATTTGTAGAAAAAAACAAACTACTGTGACTTAAGAAGAAAGAGAAAATCTGAATAGACCTTAATAAGTGAAGAAATTAAAGAGATTGAATTAATAATTCAAAAACTACCCACAAAGGAAAGCCCAATAAGAGACAGTTTCACTGGTGAATTCTACCAAACATTGATATATAAATTAACACTAATTCTTCACAAACTCCTCTAAAAATAAAAGAGGAGGGAGCACGGCCCAATTCCATCTATGAGGTCAGCAATACCTGACACCAAAATCAGACAAAGGCAACACAAGAAAATTGCAGATCAATATGTCTTGTGAGTATGTATGCAAAAACATGCAACAAAATACTAGCAAGCCAAATCCAGTAAATGGTATAAATAATTAAACACCACGACCTATTGGGATTTACCCCAGGAACGTAAGGTTGGCTTAATAGCTGAAAATCAATGAATGTAACAAACCACATCAATAGAATAAAATCTAAAAATCAAATGATTATCTCAAGAGACAAAGAAAAATTATTTGAAAAAATGCAATACTTTTCCATGATAAAAACATTCAACAAATGCTTAATGGTAAAAGACTGATGTTTTCCCCCTAAGATCAGGGACAAGACAAGGAGGTCCACTCTCATCACTTCTATTCAACATTGTAGTGGAGGTTCGGTCAGTGCAATTAAACAAGAAACAGAAATAAAAGGCATTCATATTGGAAAGGCACAGGCAAAAACTACCTCTATTTGCAGATGACATGATCTCGCACTATAGAAAATCATAAAGAATACACACACACACACACACACACACACACACACACTATTAGAGCTAATAAATTAATTCAGCAAAGTTTCATAATACAAGATTAATACATACAAATCAATTGTATTTCTATACACTTACAAGAAGAATCTGAAAATGAAATTAAGAAAACCCATTTACAATAACATTTAAAAATAAAATACTTAGGAATAAGTTTAACAGGAGAAGTGCAAAACTTATTCTCTGAACACTACAAGACATTGTTGAAAGATATTAAAGTGGCTCTAAATAAATAGCAAAACATCTCATGTTCATGGATGGGAAGGCTTAATGTTGTTAGATGGAAATACTCCCCAAATTGGTCTGCAGATTCAGCATAATTCCTATCGGAATCCTGGCTGACTTTCTTTGTAGAAATTGACAGGCTGATTTTAAAATTCACATGGCATTGCAAGGGATCCAGAATGGCCAAAATAATCCTAAAAAAGGAAGAACAAAGTAGGAGGACTCACAATTTCTGATTTCGAAGTGTGATCCCCAGACCAATATCACCTGGGAACCTGTTAGAAACACAAATTCTCAGTTTTTGCCCTGTACCTACTACAGGTGATTCTGATACAGGCTCAAGTTGGAGAATCACCACTGACCTGGACTGCAAACTAAATTAATGATATAGGATGAATTCAATTTGCTTTTTCAACCTCCCCATTCTCTAGATACTTCTTTCACCCTTACCACACGGAAGATGCAAACGAAGACAAAAACATACTGATGGAGAGGATAAATAAAGCCCTGTTTGCTAATTCAAAGAAAACTCTCTTTCCACTTTACTCTTTGGATTTATCTGTTCTGACCAGTTACTTCG
>NW_011913844.1:0-2305 GCF_000151845.1 Pteropus vampyrus | reverse complement strand
TACATACTAGAATCTCATAATAAAACTATCAATGGCGATTCTTCCACAGGAACCTTTTCTGAAAAATTATGTCACTGACAAACACTTTAAATGATCTGTAAGATTAATTAGAGATATATAATATTCCATATACTATTCCATCCTATTCTAATATGTTTCACACATATTTGGGGAGAGAAATGCTCTTATTTTATGATGTTATTATGCATGTGTATATGGAAATTTGATATTGTATACATGAAGTCGAAAACACTGTGCCAAGTTCACTTTAAGTGCTTAGTAAATTTTGGCTGTATTATTATTATCATATTAATTCACTATGGCAAATTTGTACGGAATTTTACAAAGCACATACATACACATGTATGTCTGGATATAAATATATATATGTTTTTCTCTTGTGTGAACAGTGGGTGAAATTGGCAAAACAAGGTGGTAGCATAACCAATTTTATACTAGGGAAAAATAAGGTATAGGGGTTGTCCCTGACTCTGCAGTGTGCAGGAGGCAGGGGGCTGTGACTTAGACAAGCCAAATCCTCTTATTGTGGTCAGCAGTGACGTGTGTCTTAAAATCTCCCTCTCTCTTTTTGACAAACTTATTTAGTCCCAAAACTTTGTACTCCTTTCACATTTGATCTTACATTTCCATCTCTATCTTCATCAACAAAAAGCATATTGTAATAAGGTTCTAATAGTTTGATTATCTTGAGTATCTCCTCTTTTGAATAATTAATGTGACAATTAAATTCTTAAAATATTTATTAAAAATATATAAGAAGCTTGGTAAAAGACATACTTCTTTGATTAATCTTTATAAAACTACTGTTTTAATCCTGTCCTACAGCTGTTCAAAGATTTGACATGGACATGGAAGTTAGAGCCCTGTTCAAAAATTATCTAATATTTCAGTAAAAATATTCTCGATTATGAAAAACAGAAAATGTCCTGGAATTGACTTCCTCGACTATTTATACATTTCACATACCTGCCATTTATTTAAGACTTGAAATTGCCATTGTTTCAATCAGTACTATTAAGAAGAGGTTAGCAAAAATTATCTCATATTACCTTAGAGTTATTTAAAATTCCTGCTTTAGGTACATGCACACAACATGCACAGGAATTATTAAAGCGAATGCTGGAGCTTCTTAGTGCTATTAAGGTTTTTGAGTGCCCTAGAGAAGTGCTTAAAATAGATCGAGGTTTGACATGATCAAAAATGTTGGAAGCAACTAAATAACTAAATAGTATTGGGTTTAAATCAAAAATCATCTGAGGTTTAAAGATACCTAAACATGACTACTGCTTTGAAGATAATCTCCAGTTTTCTGAGGTTTCAGGTAGAGCAATCTTCTTGAATCTGCCCTAAAACAAAACTCTCATGAACGATAGGACACCTAGTTTATTTTGAATAGCTTTGGATATAGAAATCATGTCATTTTACATGTTTCTAGTACCCATGTCCGAAACATAAATGGGATCTCAGTAAAGGTACAGAGAATTCTGGGAAAACCTGTATATTCAGAGTAATCACAGCATTCCAAAAGGTTCTAGAATAAGTACAAATTCTAGAATATTCTCCATAGAAGTAAATATTCTGGTCTTGATAGGAGGAAAGTGTTTGAATTAAGCATTTGCCCTCACTAGTGACTATATAACATACAAAAAAATGTTGTGTCTATATTTTTCCATTATTTTTTAAATTAACTTCTGTCCAAATATCTAAACTGGTGAATCATTGATAAATTTAAAATTATTGGTAGCAACTCTATCAATTTTTAGATTAAATAATATTTAACTATATTCTTAGAGACTAATTCTAACAAAAGAATTTGGCTTATATCTCAATAAATACATATGACTTTTGGGGGCATCGTAAACTGCTAAAGGAACTATTTTTGAATTCATAATTCTTCATTGGATAGACATGTCAACAGCATTGGTTTATTTAGCATTGATTTTATTTACTGAAACAGAATTATCTATAGTTTAAAAAACTGAACTGATATATATCTTTTTCTAAATGATATAAAATTAGATTTAATAATGATCATTCTGCTTTGAGATCCAACTAATCCTAAATTAAATTTAAAATGACATTTTATAAAAGAAATTATTAAAGCAGACAGTACACTATTTATACTTTTCTTTAGAGTGAAGATATTCTCTTGGCATTTGTTGCTCCTAACGAAACAACTAGCTCACAAGCACAACTACGTAGAACAGATGGCAAAACCTTTGCACATTAGACTTTATATCTGAAACAGAGACACTTTATTTTAAAATTGCCACTTGGGAACATA
>NW_011913843.1:0-2380 GCF_000151845.1 Pteropus vampyrus | reverse complement strand
GAGAGAGAGAGAGAGAGAGCGCACGATAGAGAGAGACTCTAATTGTCCCATCTGATCTTTCTAAGCCAGCCATATATGTCCTTGAACTAATCTCTATATTCACTTGGCTGTCTTTGGATGGGAGCACTCACTCTAGTCCAATTAACAAGGGAGAACAGGGAAGTCATGTGCTACCAAAAATGACTTCCTGGGAAACAGAAGATATGGGCTGGGGTTTTTCCATTAGACTAGGGCATGGGCCAATCAGATGCTATAACTGACATACCCATTAGAGCCTGTGTGACCTGGGACAAAGCACTTGACTTCAGTTTTGAGCCTTGAGTTCTTCAGTTGTAAAAAGAGGAAAGTCATCCATTTTGTCAGGTTATCAGGATAAAAAGAAATAGGATGAGGTAAAGCATATAGAACACTTAATGATACTCTTTAAAGTAGTAGTATACCTGTAACATATTAATATATTTTTCAAATTGACTCTCTAATCTGGGTTACTTCTGGGAAAAATTTCCCAGATGGATAAATCCTTCTGTGATTGTGACTCTGGGTAGAATAATATTTCTGACGCACAAGGTGGAGTGATGGGAGTGTTTATTTCCCTGGGGAGATGGTGGTCTGTGGGACCCTCTACACTGACTATATGAAAATAATTCAAGATAACATGGGGACAATAGACAGCTTGTAGATATTAACAAAGGCCATTGTACTGGAGGAGTTTTTGGTCTGAAGCCAGAAGCCAGATTTAGACTGGAATACACATACTTTCTTTTCTACAGAGAGGTTTGAATAATAATAGCTAATGCTTACATAGCGCTTAATATATGCCAAGCATTGTCCTAAAGTTTTCACATACATTCATTCATTTCCTCCTGTTCACGGGAGATCAAGGTGAATGCTATTATTACACTCCAATTTACAGATAAGGAAATGGAGGCATTGACCTGTTTTTAAAATCCTTTCAATAAACCACAATCAACTGACCTCACTTTAACCTTATGCCCATCTCTAGTCCCTTGTCCTCTGGGTACCATTTTTGGTACTGTTCCTCTAAGAACTGGTGTTTTGCCTTGCACCTCTGGCTTCCTCCCAGAGCTAACGTTCTTCCATGAATTCCAAACCTGAAGGCTGCCACCAGAGTCCTTAATATCTTTTTCTTGTAGTCGAGATGTTTAATTTACTTTTTTTTTTTTTTTTACATCTGTTATGTCAGGAATTCATAGGGAATGGGTTTCAGCAGCTCAGGCTCCTTTCCATTTGTTCTTACAAAGTGTGGCTTCTCTGGGTGGAGCAGGCTGGAATTTCAATTGAACCCAGGTACCTTCTCTTTGGCATCACATGTTTTTGGAAGCTATCTTAGCTCTTAGAGTGCTTAATATGCTCAGTAGACATTCTCTTGGCAAGAATTTTGCCCTTAACTTGTTTGTTTACAACAATGTCAACTGCATGGTGGGTAACATTGTAGGCTCTTCCAGTTTTGCCATGGGAACATTTGTGGGGCATCCTTTTTGGAAGAGTGCCCATTCCCTTGATGTCTACAGTATTGCCTTTCTCGTAGATTCACATGTATGTGGCTGAAGGAACAACTCCATGTTTTCTAGAAGGCCTAAAAAATATATAGTGGATACCTCTCCTCTTTCCCTTTTTGTTGATCATTTTGGTGAATTACTAGAAATTGGTGGTTCTGGTCAAAAAAAGAAAAAGGATTTTTAATATCTTGAGCAAACCTGGACAAGAGGCAAACTGGGAAAACGAGTGAGAGGTTACCTGGGGCAACTGGTTGAAAAATTAGTGTTTGTTGGGAAATTTCCTGTACAAAAAAACTAGATTTGCTCTTAGAGCAGGTGTTGAAGCTTGAAGGTGCCAAATTGGGCTGTAGAGGTGACTCCCATTGTGCGTGCTTGGAGGTCAGGCCAACACTGGGGTCTGTGGTGGAAGGGCAGCATGGTGATGAGTGTGGAGATCAGACAGAGGAGCGTCCTGATCCAGCTGTTCTCTGGCTCTTCTCTGTTCCAGTGAAGCCTGTCTAGATGTAAAAAAACAGCTCAATCAAGCTACCTTGAGAAAAGGGGGAGTAAGGCAGAATTTTTCTGAAATCCAATAGTACAGCCTTAACTGGAGCTGGAGGGTGGTCAAGATTCAAGGTGGTCTCAGGGACTCAACAATCTAAAGAGAAGGTGATATATCAGTTGCGTATGATAAGCATTTTTCCCAAGACAAGCAAACAAACAAGCAAACAAATAAACAAACAAATTATCTGTAGCGTTTACTATTTCTGTAGTGTAAATATTTCTGTTATGGCCAATTTCAACCAACATGATATCACCAAACTTGAAGCCGGGAAGAAATGCATGCAACTGAATCTCTTGAATCAGTCTGAGTCCATTTC
>NW_011913842.1:0-1976 GCF_000151845.1 Pteropus vampyrus | reverse complement strand
AGTTTGTGTCATCACAATGACGTGCTAATAAATACATCTTTAAATGTGTAGGTTGTAAGCTCTTTGAGGCCTTAACACAGTAAGTTCTCGATACATGTTTTTTGAAGCTCATGATATGGTACGAACAGTGGGAATATACAATATGGGGGTGACCAATGTAGAGAGGCTGGCTAGGGAAGGGTTGATGGAGGCCGGCTGGCTGTAGAGGTGGCCCAGCGTACACTGGCTTCCTGGAGGAAGAGGAAGTTCTTGAGGGAAGCAGGCTGGGCGATTGCATCCTGCATTCTAGTTCTGCAAGGGTGCTACCCACTAGTATTGCTTTTCTTTGCATGTGAATGTGTCTCTGCCACTTCACATCTGCAGTGACAGTTTAGGTTCACAGCCAGGGGCTGGGACCAGGAGCCAAAGGCATGTGTGCTCGTCTTCTGTCACTGAACCTGGAGTCTGGCCCTTGAATCTCATCACGCAAAACCGAATCCCTCCTAAAACTCTTCTTATTTCCTAAAACTCTTCCCAAGTCTTCCTCCCTGGGTGCTGAGTCTTTCTGTGATCTACCACTCCCTCCCTAGAATCGTGATGCTTCCGAATGCCCAACTAGGAGGCTCATCTTGACCCACAGGGTCCTGCCGCCAGAGTCCACCCACCAGCATGGACCTCTTGAAAGGCTGATATTTAGACTGTTGGGCATCCTCATTCAGGGCTAACCCTTGAGTTGGGTTGTCCTTACCCAGGCCTACTTATTCCTAGTTGTACACGCTTCCCTCTTAGCTTATATTTGAAGTCCTTGTGCCTTGAAGCTGGACCTACAATAATTATGACACAAGAGGAAGTTAGGAAGTAGGAATTAGGGGTCTGGGAAGTTAGGGATTTGGATCCAGGCAAATGCCCGCTGGCATGTGACCTCAGGACACCATGACTGAGAAGACCTTTGCAATGAAGGACACATTATGTGCAGCCGGGAAGATTTTTAGACTCTTCCTACTGGGCTTAGGTCCAGTTCTAGGGCATGTTCTATTTGGAATCCTCTGGGCGATTGCATCCTGGATTTTGAGAAGTGAAGTGGGTCACCTGGCTGCGAAGAATTAGTGGGAGAAACCAACAGGAAGGATGGTGTGGACATTGGTGTTGAGCGGTCAGCATGTTGAAGTGTCCATCAAGGCATGGACGAAAATCAGTGCAATAATAGGCCTGATGTCAAAGGTGATGTCTAATGATGTCAAGGCCTGAATTTTGTTACTCTTCAGAGCTTTTTACTGGAGAATGACATGGATTTAAACGAATAAGCTGTAGTGTACTTTATCTGGCTAAAATTCCTCACAAAAACAACGTTGACTCTAAGTCACGACAAATTGTAAGTCACAGGGCCTCAGCGTTAAGTACTATGTCCTTGCCGATCTCTTCCCAGACCTTAAATCTCTCAACAGCTTGGGGTTAGAGGAACCAAGGGTGTGAGAAAGCAGCTCTTAACCTTCGGCAGCCTTCACACATCACCCTGCCGTCTATGCGTTCACGCTCACGTTCCAGGCCCTTGGCTTTGCCCGTAATTGTTGAAAATGCACATGGATTTAACTTGGTAAATGCTAAAAAGTCGTGCTTTTATTAAGTTAGAACTTTTCATTCTTCTAACAGGTCTGGGATTGGAATTTTTCCTTGTGTCACCTAGGAAAAAAGTAATTGGTTGAGTACGTTAGTAATGTTAATAAGTATCATTTTCTGATGGCAGACAATTTAGAAGCACCTACTTGTATCCTAACCATTGATGTGTTTGTCACCACATAGTTCTCGTTTATCGATGTGGTATTTCCTTATACTTGATTTCCGGCTTCCACCACCCCCACCTCCTCCTTTCTGCTCCCCCATCACAGTGTGAACTGTGGAGACCGCGTTTTATTTTCTCAGCCTGTACCTATTACAGTGCCCGATACCCGATGAGATGCATGATGGGTAATTGTGAACACATGTAAGATTATGCCATT
>NW_011913841.1:0-1096 GCF_000151845.1 Pteropus vampyrus | reverse complement strand
CCCCTCACCTGCGGGGACCCTTTCAAACTCCGCTATTTAGCTTACTGCAGTCACCTTCCCACTTCACTCTCGCTCCAAACATTCACCTGCTGCCTCTATCTACTCTGGCCCCAGGTCAGTCCGGTATGACCCAGCCTCACGCGGGAGAGGGAGGTTTGCCTGTTCACAGCTGAGCCCTCCGAAAGAGCTGTCTGCACCTGTGTCTGCACACCTTCCCCTCCTATCCACTTTCCAAACCACTGTAACCCACACCCAGCACTGTATCCTTCAAATTGCCCTTCCTCTGGTCAACAGTGACCTTCAAATGACCCGCTTCACATGAATGTCTTATCTTTCATGATCACGTCGTGGCTTCTGCTGCCCTTGACCACTCTCTCCCTTACTTCTCACTGGGAGGCCACCCTTCCTCCCGATTCTCGTCTGACCGCAACCCTCAGCGTCAGTGGTCAGTTTGCTTTCCTGTGTCCTCCCCTAGGAAGCTGACATTCCCAAGGATTCTGTCCTTTGCCACCTTTTCACTGTAAACCTTTCCCCTCGGCAGCTGAATGAGTTCCTGTTGTTCTAAACACACCTCCACTATGTCGCGGACCCCCAAATCTGTAGATAAAGGCTGGGCCCCTCTGCTAATTCCCAGGCCCCTATGTCCAGCTTACCCCTGGAGATTCCATCTTTTTCTCCCAGGCCCTTCACCCCAACCGGCCAAAACTGATCTCATCACTTTCTCCCGCTTCCACAACCTTCTCTGTTTTCCAACGTTCCCTAATCTTGATTGATGCAGACACGTGGCCCAGCCTCCCAGACTCTGCCTTCTCGCTCATACGCTGTAGCCATCTGGTCACCCGGCCTCACTACTTCTGTCTCTTAAATCTACTCTTTCTTTCCTGCTCCCTCTGCCACCACCTCAGGGCAGGCTCTCAGCAGCGGACGCCATAGCTTCCGACTGGCTTGCTGCACTCCTGCCTTCTCCTCTTCCCCGTCTCTCTCCTCATGGCCGCCAGAGCGATATTTTATAAAATCTAAGCCTGGTCACAACCTTCCCTTATTAAAATCTTCCACTTTCCTTTGGAATAAAGCCTAGGCTCAGAGCGGGGCACGC
>NW_011913840.1:0-1639 GCF_000151845.1 Pteropus vampyrus | reverse complement strand
GACCCCATGGAGCAGGATTCACTTTAGTTGGGCTCTGGTGTCTGCCAAATCTAGCCTTTGGATGTGTCATTTGTGGCACTAACTGGGTAGTACTCTGGTGTGATCTGAAGCCAGCCACCAGGTGTGTTGGTTCTGGGGCCTCTTGAGAGGGGCTGTGGTGCAGATTCAGATCAGCTGCTGCCTATGCCTGGCCAAGGGCCACATAGTAGGAGCTACAATGTATCTGTGGTTGGTAACTGCTGGTGCTGCACTTGGAGGTACCTGGGAGAGGCTTTACTGTGAACAGAAGCCAGTTGTTTTAGTGCCAGGCTTGAGGCCACTTAGAAAAAGTTACCCAGCATGACTAGGCCAGGCATTGCTTATTTGGGGTTTGTGGACCTTTGAGAGATTTTAGGAAAGTCCACAGTATGGGCCAAGTTTGTCAGCTCATGAAAAATAGCTGCTGAAAGAGGTTTTGGCTGGTGAATGGGTTAGCTGGGGCATGGTCTCAAGGAATCACCAGGGTGGGGCAAGTGGTGTTAGCCAAGTCAGTTGAGACTCAGACAAGGCACCTGCCTGTGCCTGCAGGCTGAGCGTAGGGAGGGCTTAACAAAGAAACAATGGCACCTGCCAGCACTTCTGTCTGAGAGAGGGCTGCCTCTCCAGCCCTCACCCTGAAGCCAAATAATTAATTTAGTTCCTCACGATATGTCCTTGGTGCTTTTCAAACTGCTGTCCCAGCACTGGGGCTCAGAGAGAGGGAGCCCATCAGTGAGTAAGCTCCTATGCAGGCCCTTTAAAAAGGATGCTGGGACACTGGCAGCCCTCTGTCTCACCTAAAATGAATCCCCATTGATTTTCACAGCCAGAAATTATGGGGACTCCTCTTCCTAGCACTGGTAGTCTGGGCTGGGGAGCCCAATGTGGGGCTGGGACCCCTCACTCCTCAGGGGAGATCTCTGCATCTGAGCTAGCCCTCGCATTTTTTAACTGCCACACTGTGGGTGTGGGAGCTGCCCATTTGGTGTCTCTGCCCCTTTTATCATTCTCAATGTGGCTTCTTCTTTATATCCTTAGTTATTAGATTCTGTTTAGCTAGTCTTCAGATGGTTCTGAGGGGTGATTGTTCTGTAATTTAGTTGTAATTTTGATGTGGTCATGGGAGGAGGTGAGTACAGTGTTTACCTACTCTGCTATCTTGACTGGAAGTCCTATAAGTACGTTTTAAATATTTTTAATTAAAAATTTTTTAAATAAAAGGACTCTATGTTTTCTGGTTTTAATGTTAGGATAAATTCCTAGAAATCTAATTTTAGGACTTTTCATATATAATGCTAAATTACATTCCAAAAAGTGTGTTTCAATTTTTGAAAAGTTTATGGGTTAAATATGGCATAGTAAGTTCTCATAATACAATCAATACTTATGTAAATTAAATTTTATGAGAGAGAGAGAGAGAGAGAGAGAGAGAGAGAGAGAGAGAGAGAGAGAGAAAGAGGGAGAGAGAGAGAGAATGAGAGAGAGAAATGGGATTCTGCCTATCATTCTACTGCATGATTTCACGGGAAGGCTCCTTACAGTGATGATACGGAAAATGTGGGTCTGCTGTTCCTCTGTGGATCTCAGTTCCTATTGGGTTCTCATAGAGTGAACATTACTA